>NC_135497.1:158607955-158657148 GCF_052857255.1 Amblyomma americanum | reverse complement strand
CCATGCGTGACTGGTGCAGTCACAGCGGCGTGCAGCATAAGCCGTCTGGCTCCTTCAGAAAACACTAAGCTTGCGCGACTGCTCATGCCACAGTCTATTTCTGGGTTGCTTCATTTGTGCTCTAGCATAAGGAGGTTTTATTTTTCTATTATTATAATTATTATTATTATTATTAGTAGTAGTACTAGTAGTAGTAGTAGTAGTGCTACTACTACTACTACTACTACTGCTACCATCATCATCGTTATCATTGTGTTCACCATCGACATTAGCAGCTCTTATACTCGAATTTGTTGGTGTCAGTGTCGAAGGTGATCATTGTAATTTCTGGTCACAGTCCACCAAGCACTTGAACTGTCTTCACCTGAAGACCTGAACTGTCGCGGGCGTGTGCCGGTACCAGTCTTGTACACGTTATAAAAAAAAGTAGCCGATTACAATTACAGTTACTCCACCGGAAATGTAATTGATTACAGTGGTCCATTACAGCCAAAGTAACTGAACAATTACAGAAAAGCAATCGATTACTATTGCGTTATTCTTCTTCCAACTTTTATTGCTATAATACAAACCTACTTATACTACAATGAACTACCGCGGCTTGCTTGATATTTTGTTACAAGTTATTAATTTTCAAGAGGAGTTGTTTTTCAATGTTGTCATCGCTAATTTTCTCACGTTTCCAAGTAAAGAGATCTACACCTCCAGTGAACACACTCTCATTATATGCTATGGAGGGAAGGGCGGTATTATAACGTATAAATGCCTTGCGCACCAGCTCCTAGTTGCTAACATATGCCGGCCCCTGGGGCTTCCATCCATGCCCGGTTTCACGTACCACAACAGAGCGCGGCCTACTTATGAGGAGCTACGCTAACGTGTCGGTTTTTTTTTTTCATTTCTTTTTAGTTCTAAAATATACCCCCCCCCCCCCCCCCCCCCCCGCCGTGATGCTGCCTGCTGATGTTCCTTTGCATCTGTGTTTACCTGAGTTTGGTTGATTGAGGTAGGCTGCGGGCGCGTGCTTCCCATGTTTTAAAGCTGTGGGTTGCGGCCAACGTGCTCCGAACTTGTGAAGGGAGTTGGAAGATTTTTAAAACCGTCGCATCGAACGAGATTCTTAGCTGCTGAGTTCCACTGTACAAGCCGAACGCCAGTACAGTAAGCCAACTTTTTTTTGTCGAGTTTTCTTGGCCTGTCGTGCCCAAGCGGCGGTTTAATAAGATATCTTGAGAAGCAGACAGTGAGAAAATCACTGAAACATTCATGCGGCACGTGGCTCTCAGGGGGGTCGCTGACACTAGCGGGATTTGAGGACCCAGGCTCCTTTATCAAGCCGTGCGTCCAGGAAAGCTGTGCACCAGGTCGGGCCATGGCTTGTGACCATTTGAAGAGCCCAGCGGATACCTGTGTCACTGGAGTGCCGAAGCGGTGGCCAAGTGGCCTCACATTCGGGGGGTGGAGGGTTCGATCACCAGTGCCGCCGGGTATTTACTGCATTTCTAATCATTACAAGGTTTTCAGTCGCCGCGGTGGCTCAGTGGTTACGGCGGTCGGCTGCTGGCCCGAAGGACGCCGGTTCGATCCCGGCCGTGGAGGTTGAATTTCGATGAAGGCAAATTCTAGACGCCTCTGTACTGTGCGATGTCAGTGCACGTTAAAGAACCCCAGGTGGTCGAAATTTCCGGAGCCCTTCAGTACGGCGTCCCTCATAGCCTGAGTCGCTTTGGGACGTTAAACCTCCATAAACCAAACCATTACAAGGTTTTCCCCTGCGTGGTGCTCGGCTCTTTTGCGGTGAGATGCTCAGGAAAATGGCCTTGGGCCAATACAGTGGCAAAACGTAATAATTTTACCTGTCTCCATGGAAGCAGGTGCACCGCGGAATTTTTTTGTTCCTTGCAAATTTATATCAGTGGGAAAGTTAACTCTATCAGTAGATATGTTTGGCGAATGGCCCTTTCAGTGCTGCCGATTTTTTGGTTGCATTGTTTGGCACGAACCGTAAAGGCAGTCGTCGTGGTGGCTCAGTGGTTATATAGTGCTTGGCTGCTGACCCAAAAGACGCGGGTTCGATCCCGGCCGCTTCTGTCGAATTTGGATGGAGGCGAAATTCCAGAGGCTTGTGTGCTGTGTGATGTCAGTGCACGTTAAAGAACCCCAGGTGGTTGAAATTTCCGGAGCCCTTCACTACGGCGTCCCTCATAGCCCAACTCGCTTTGGGACGGTAAACCATCATAAACGATAAACGAGAACCTTAAAGGCACCGAGTGTCGAACTTCAACCTAGTTATTTGCACATTCTGAAAAAGATCATTGAAGGGACACTTAAGCCCCACCGTAAGCATATAACCTGACAGCGTTAATGGGTTAATGCCCATGTATGCGGAATTCGTAATTCTCGACTTTACATTCATACATCCCTAAGCGGGACCATATCACTTGTGGTTCTGTGGTTCTGGGGTTAAGCGATACGCCACTGCCCTGCGATGGCAGGTGCTGCCACTGGTGGGGCTTGTGTGACCCAGGTTGCTCTCCCCGAGCAACCCCGAGCACCAATCATTAATTTAACTACCGCTTGCCACGGTGGGCAGGTTTCGCAAAATCCGGTAGAAAGGTTGGGATGACGCCACAAGGTCACGTGTCGTAGGTGGCCTACCTGCCACCTAGGTTGTTCCTTCGAGAAATGCTTCGTGGATTTTTCACAACGGCCAACGAAGCAGACGACGGCGCAAGCTTGTCTGCGACACGGGCTCCTTAACGCTATCGCGTTAAAAAGTAAGTGCCAGAAAGGCAAGGACGAAAAGACAAGTACGCCTGTGTCTTTTATGTGTCCTTTCGTCCTCGTCTTAACTTCTCTGTTATTTTTTCCACGATTGAAGCTAACGTGGACCACATACCTTTCCTTCTGATACAACAAAACACTCTTTACGCGCCTATGAGCTATGTGTTGAAGCCGTCATGTTGGGTGTAGTAGGAGGCGAGTATAGGAGGTAAATTGCGGCGCCATCTGACAGGACAGGACGTCTCTACGAAGCGGCCATGTGATATTTCTCAGGGCAATAACTTCTTTAGGGGACACTGGTAACTCGATTGTGATCCGGACATGATCACGCGCGACGCTCCGTAGCCAGTCAAGCCGGTCACTCTGTCAAGACGGAAATCTCCCCACTGGCACCACTATTTGCCATCAAGTTGAGGTTCTTGAATCTATGCCGTTCGTTGCTCTTCCCGGGGTAAAAACTAACTGATTACCAGTAATCGATTACAGAAAAAGTAACTGAATTACCCGGGACGTTACTGTTCGAAAAAGTAATCGACTAAATATAAAATTTCGAGAAAATGTAATTTATTACAGCTAATAAATTTAACGCGTTATGTACAACTGTGGCCGATACGGACCACCGGCGATAGTTTTCAAGCAGAGGTCTGCAGTGAACAGTGTGATTTAGCTCAGTCGATCCGCTTCTCTTTAAGTGATATCATTGAGTCTGAATGGCAGTGATTTGCGGCCGCACCAGCCGTTATTGTCACGGGATGAAAATAATGTGTGTAGGTAAGCTTTATTGACACACTTCTGCGCTGGTTCAGCGGTGCTGAAGAATCTGTCGCATATGAATTCGACAGTGATAGTGATCACGCAATGCAGGATTTTGCTGGACGAAGTGACAGTGATGATTGTACCACACTCGTGCTCCACCCCACCCATTCCCTCGTAACGCGCCCACTGGTAAGCGCACCTGCATCACTTATCGAGAGATGGAGCAATCTCGGGAGCGTAAAATTTCCGGCCCACTTCTCCGCAGTCTACCATTCTCATCATTCAGGGGTCAAAGCAAAGGCCAAAAACGGTAGATTTTCACTATGACATACTACGCCGACAAAATACAATGGAAAGGCCGACAACAGACACTATAAACCTGGGAAAATAGAGCATGTCATGCGGTTACGGATGTAACAAGAATCATATTGTTACCATAGCTCCAGGGACATATGCTTTCTTTGGCAGACTGCGACCCTTAGGTCGTTGAGTGACATATCCGCAATTGAATCAGCTTCACTTAGAAATGTATGCCATGAGCCCGAGTCTAGTCTAGCCATACTCACCGTGTGTGTGTGTGCGGGGGAGGTGTATAATGCTATTTATACCGATGTGGGCAGCCTCCCATATAAAGCTCACTGCAAGTAACTCAAGTGAAGCCAGTGAACGAAAGGCTCGTAAAGAACTGTAACCAAGACAGAAACCTGTTGGTAGGTAGTTAAGGCTCGCTGCTTTACACAAACATCAGTTGCAGACACGTCTCTTGTTCGGATATGCATCAGATAGTGTTCCAAGAGGTCATTTAGTTCTCTATGAGACATCTACTTCAAATTTATGCCAGAGATATCGAACTCAGTTCTGGGGCCTGGGAAACAATCACTCGGTGGGACACAGCCACGTATATGCACGTTTAATGGACGTTCTTGACCACGCACGAAGCAAACATGCGGGACATGCAGCTGTGACCACTGAAACTCCATAAATGCGGCAGGGTCACAAATTAAGGCATATTGAGAATGTCTATCCATAGAGCTTTAGAAATGCTCGAAGGTTGGGGTTATGGAACTGTCGAAGCAAAGCAGATAAACGTCCTTCTTACGATCGAAACATACTTGCAACAATCTCGAGCATCCCTAAATGCAAACGTAGTTGATGCTTGCGTTACGTGTAGAGTAATAAATCTACTCATATATCATCATCATCATCATCAGCCTTACTACACCCACTGCAGGGCAAATACCTCTCCCATGTCTCTCCAATTAACCCTATTCTTTGCCAGCTGCATCCACCCTTTGCCTGCAAACGTCTTAATCTCATCCGCCCACCTAACCTTCTGCCGCCCCCTGCTGCGCTTACTTTCTCTTGGAATCCACTCCGTTACTCTCAAGGACCAGCGGTTGCCTTGCCTTCTGAATACATGTCCTGCCCAAGCCCATTTCTTTCTCTTGATTTCGACTAGGGTGTCATTAACCCGCATTTGTTCCCTCACCCACTCTGCCCGCTTCCGATCTCTTAACGTTACACCCATCATTTTTCTTTCCATGGCTCGCTGCGTTGTCCTTAACTTAAGCTGAACTCTTTTCGTTAGCCTCCACGTTTCTGCCCCGTAGGTGAGTACCGGTAAGATTATGCTGTTGTACACTTTCCTCTTGAGGGAAATTGGTAAACTGCCACTCATGACCTGCGAGAATTCGCCATATGCGCTCCACCCCATTCTTATCCTTCTAGTTATCTCCCTCTCATGATCCGGATAAGCTGTCGCTACCTGCCCTAAGTAGACGTATTCCGTCACAATTTCTAGGCTCTCGCTGCCAATTGTGAACTGTTGTTCCCTTGCTAGGCTGTTGAACATAACCTTGGTTTTCTGCATGTTAATTTTTAGACCCATCGATCTGCTCTGCCTGTCTAACTCATTGATCATGATTTGCAGTTCACCTCCTGAGTGACTCAGCAAGGCAATGTCATCAGCAAATCGCAGATTATTTAGGTATTCTCCATTTCTTCTTATTCCCAACTGTTCCCAATTCAGGCCTCGAAATACCTCCTGTAAACATGCGGTGAACCGCATTGGCGAGATCGTGTCTCCTTGCCTGACGCTTTCCCTTATTGGAATTTTATTGCTGACTTTATGGAGGACTATAGTAGCTGCGCAGTTGCTATATATATCTTCCAGTATTTTGACATAAGGCTCTTCTACCCCCTGATTACGCAGTGCCTGTATGACTGCTGAGGTTTCCACTGAATCGAATGCTTTCTCGTAATCAATGAAAGCTATATATATAGAGGTTGGTTATATTCTGAGCATTTCTCTATCACCTGATTGATAGTGTGAATATGATCGATTGTGGAATATCCTTTACGAAAGCCTGCCTGATCATTTGGTTGATTAAAGTCTAACCTTGCCCTGACTCTATCAGCGATTACCTTAGTAAATACTTTGTAGGCAACGGATAGTAAGCTGATCGGCCTGTAATTTTTCAAGTCCTTGGCGTCTCCCTTCTTAAGAATTAAGATAATGTTTGCATTCTTCCAAGCTTCTGGTACAGTCGAGGTCATAAGGCATTGCGTATACAGGGTGGCTAGTTTTCCTAGCACGATGTCCCCTCCATCCTTCAACAGATCTGCTGTTACCTGATCCTCCCCAGCTGCTTTTCCCCTTTTCATTGCTTCTAAGGCTTTCTTTACTTCATCTTTTGTTACTGGCGGGATGACGCATTGCTGTGCACTGCTGTCTTTCTCATTAACGCTCTGATTACATTGGATACTGTACAGGTCTGTGTAGAACTCTTCGGTTACGTTAACTATCTTATCCACATTGCTAATGACATTGCCCTGCTTGTCTCTTAAAGCATACATCTGGTTTTTACCTATGCCTAGTTTCCTCTTCACTGTTTTTAGGCTACTACCGTTCTTTATAGCATGCTCGATTCTCTCCATATTAAACTTCCTTATGTCGGCTACCTTGCGCTTATTTATTAACTTTGATAGCTCTGTTAGTTCTATTCTGTCGGTAGGGTTAGATGCCCTCATGTTTTGGCGCTTCTTAATCAGATCTTTCGTCACCTGAGATAGCTTCCCGGTATCTTTTTTTTCGAACTGTCCTACCGCCTACTTCTACTGCGCACTCCGTAATTATTGATGTCAAATTATCGCGCATTGAATGAACATCAAGATCATCTTCCTCAGTTAAAGCCGAATATCTGTTTTGCAGCGCTATCCTAAACTCCTGAGCTTTCCCTCTTACGGCTAACTCGTTAATGATCTTCTTCTTCACTAGCTTCTTCCGTTCCCTCTTCAAGTCTAAGCTAATTCTGGACCTTACCATTCTGTGGTCGCTACTACACACCTTTCCGAGGACGGCCACATCCTGAATGATGACAGGTTTAGCGCATAGTATGAAGTCGATTTCATTTTTAATCTCACCATTGGGGCTTTTCCAGGTCCACTTCCTGTTTTCTCTTTTGCGGAAGAAGGTATTCATGATCCGTAAATTATTTCTATCCGCAAAATCGACTAATAACTCTGCCCTGCTATTTCTAGAGCCTAAACCATAGTCACCTACCGCGTGGTCGTCAGCCTGCTTCTTGCCCACTTTCGCATTGAAGTCGCCCATCAGTACAGTGTACTGCGATTTTACTTTATTCATTGCCGATTCTACGTCCTCATAGAAACTTTCAACGGTCTGGTCATCATGGCTGGATGTGGGTGCGTAGGCCTGCACCACTTTCAGCTTGTACGTCCTGTTCAGCCTAATTACTATAGCTGCTACCCTCTCGTTAATACAGCACTGCTAGGCTCGCCTCACTAGCTAAAGTTCTAGCGTTAAACGTTGCCAGGTTCAGATTCCAATGGCGGCCTGTCCGGAGCCAGAGATTCTTAGCACCCTCCGCTGCGTCACAGGTCTGACCGCCGTCGTGGTCAGTTGCTCTGCAGCCGCTGGGGACTGAGGGCCGAGGGTTAATTGGTTTGATCATAGACGGTTGTGGCCAAGTTCAAACCAGGGTGGCCAAATCCTGCTCTGGTGAGAGAGTGCGTTGTCGGCTCTGGTCACCGAGATCAGGCCGCACTCCAGGCCTGGTTATGCAACTCCATCGACACGCGAATTTTTTTAAAACCCGGTGGAGAATTGCGCGGCACCAGGATTTGAACCCCGGTCCTCTTGCACGCGAGGCGGATGCTCTACCTCTAAGCCATCGCTGCATTCAACCGAACCCAACCCAACCTAACCTAACCTAACCTAACCCAACCTAACCGAACCTAACCTAACCTAACCTAACATAACTAACCTAACCTAACCCAACCCAACCCAACCAAACCTAACCCAACCTAACCCAACCTAACCTAACCTAACCCAACCTAACCTAACCTATCCCAACCTAACCCAACCCAACCTAACCTAACCCAACCCAACCTAACCTAACCTAACCTAACCCAACCTAACCCTACCTAACCCTACCTAACCTAACCTAACCTAACCCAACCTAACCCAACTAACCTAACCTAACCTAACCCAACCTAACCTATCCCAACCTAACCCAACCCAACCCAACCAAACCTAACCTAACCTAACCTAACCCAACCTAACCCAACCTAACCCTACCTAACCTAACCTAACCCAACCTAACCCAACTAACCTAACCTAACCCAACCTAACCTAACCTAACCCAACCCAACCCAACCTAACCTAACCTAACCCAACCCAACCCAACCTAACCTAGCCTAACCTAACCCAACTCAACCCAACCTAACCTAACCCAACCCAACCCAACCCAACCTAACTTAACCTAACCTAACCTAACCCAACCCAACCTAACCTAACCTAACCTAACCCTACCTAACCCATCTAACCTAACCCAACCCAACCTAACCTAACCTAACCTAACCCAACCCAACCCAAACAAGCCTAACCCAACCTAACCTAACCTAACCTCACCCAACCCAACCCAACCTAACCTAACATAACCCAACCCAATCCAACCTAACACAACCCAACCAAACCCAACCTAACCTAACCTAACCCAACCCAACCCAATCCAACCTAACCTAACCTAACCTAAACTAACCCATCCTAACCCAACCCAACCTAACCTAACAACCTAACCTAACCTAACCTAACCTAACCCAACCCAACCTAACCTAACCTAACCCAACCTAACCCAACCCAACCCAACCTATCCCAACCTAACCCAACCTAACCTAACCTAACCTCACCCAACCCAACCTAACCTAACATAACCCAACCCAATCCAACCTAACACAACCCAACCAAACCCAACCTAACCTAACCTAACCTCACCCAACCCAACCCAACCCAACCCAACCTAACCTAACCTAACCCAACCCAATCCAACCTAACCTAACCTAACCTTACCCAACCCAACCGAACCCAACCTAACCTAACCTAAACTAACCCAACCCAACCCAACCTAACCCAACCCAACCCAACCTAACCTAACATAACCTAACCTAACCCAACCCAACCCAACCTAACCCAAGCCAACCCAACCTATCCCAACCTAACCCAACCTAACCCAACCTAACCTAACCCAACCCAACCCAACCTAACCTAACCTAACCTAACCCAACCTAACCTAACCTAACCTAACCCAACCCAATCTAACCTAACCTAACCTAACCCAACCTAACCTAACCTAACCCAACCCAACCCAACCTATCCTGACCTAACATAACCCAACCCAACCCAACCTAACCCAACCCAACCTAACCTAACCTAACCTAACCCAACCCAACCCAACCCAAACCAACCTAACCTAACCTAACCTAACCTAACCTAACCTCAACTAACCTAACATAACCCAACCCAACCTAACCTAAGCTAACCTAACCCAACCCAACCCTACCCAACCCAACCTAACATAACCTAACCTAACCTAACCCAACCCAACCCAACGCAACCTAACCTAACCTAACCTAACCCAACCCAACCTAACCTAACCCAACCCAACCCAACCCAACCTAACCCAACCCAACCCAACCTAACCCAACCTCACCCAACCTAACCTAACCTTACCCAACCCAACCTAACATACTCTAACCCAACCCAACCCAACCGAACCCAACCGAACCCAACCTAACCAAACCTAACCTAACCCAACCCAACCCAACATAACCCAACCCAACCCAACATAACCCAACCCAACCCTACCCAACCTAACCTAACCAAACCTAACCCAACCTAACCCAACCCGACCTAATCTAACCTAACCTAACCTACCTTCACCCAACCCAACCCAACGCTACATAACCCAACCCAACCTAACCCAACCTAACCCAACCTAACCCAACCCAACCTAACCTAACCTAACCTAATCCAACCCAACCCAACCCACCCTAACCTAACCTAACCTAACCCGACTTAACCCAACCCAACCCAACCTGACCTAACCTAACCCAACCTAACCCAACCTAACCTAACCTAACCCAACCGAACCTAACCTAACCTAACCCAACCTAACCCAACCCAATCAAACCTAACCTAACCTAACCCAACCTAACCCAACCCAACCTAACCTAACCTAACCCAACCCAACCAAACCTAACCTAACCTAACCCAACCTAACCCAACCTAACCTAACCCAACCTAACCTAACATAACCTAACCCAACCCAACCTAACCCAACCTAACCCAACCTAACCTAACCTAACCCAACCTAACCCAACCCAACCTAACCTAACCTAACTCAACCCAACCAAACCTAACCTAACCTAACCCAACCTAACCCAACCTAACCTAACCTAACCCAACCCAACCCAACCCAACCTAACCTAACCTAACATAACTAACCCAACCCAACCTAACCCAACCTAACCTAACCTAACCTAACCCAACCTAACCTAACCTAACCCAACCCAACCTAACGTAACCCAACCTAACGTAACCCAACCGAACCCAACACAACCCAACCCAACCTAACCTAACCCAACCCAACCCAACCTAACCCAACCCAACCTAACGTAACCTAACCTAACATAACCCAACCCAACCTAACCTAACATAAACTAGCATAACCTAACCTAACCCAACCCAACCCAACCTAACCCAACCTAACCCAACCTAACCCAACCTAACCTAATCTAACCCAACCCAACCTAACCTAACCTAACCTAACCCAACCAAACACAAACTAACCTAACCCAACCTAACCCAACCAAACCTAACGTAACCCAACCCAACCCAACCTAACCTAACCCAACCTAACCTAACTTAACCTAACCTAACCCAACCTAACCTAACCCAACCCAACCCAACCCAACCTAACCTAACCTAACCTAACCCAACCCAACCCAACCTAACCTAACCTAACCTAACTTAACCCAACTCAACCCAACCCAACCTAACCTAACCTCACCTAACCCAACCCAACGCAACCTAACCTAACCTAGCCTAACCCAACCACACCCAACCTAACCTAACCCAACCCAACCTAACTTAACCTAACCTAACCTAACCCAACCCAAGCTAACCTAACCTAACCTAACCCAACCCAATCCAACCCAACCTAACATAACCCAACCTAGCCTAACCTAACCCAACCCAACCCAATCTAACCTAACCTAACCCAACCCAACCCAACCTAACCCAACCCAACCCAACATAACTCAACCCAATCCCACCTAACCTAACATAACCCATCCCAACCTAACCTAACATAACCTAACATAACCTAACCTAACCTAACCCAACCCAACCTAACCTAACCTAACCTAATCTAACCCAACCTAACCCAACCTAACCCAACCGAACCTAACCTAATTACCTAACCTAACCCAACCCAACGTAACCTAACCCAACCCAACCTAACCTAACCTAACCTATACCAACCCAACCTAACCTAACCTAACCTAACCCAACCAAACCCAACCTAACCTAACCTAACCCAACCTAACCTAACATAACCTAACCTAACCTAACCCAACCCAACCCAACCTAACCTAACCCAACCTAACCTATCCCAACCTAACCCAACCTAACCTAACCTAACCTCACCCAACCCAACCCAACCTAACCTAACATAACCCAACCCAATCCAACCTAACACAACCCAACCAAACCCAACCTAACCTAACCTAACCTCACCCAACCCAACCCAACCCAACCTAACCTAACATAACCCAACCCAATCCAACCTAACACAACCCAACCAAACCCAACCTAACCTAACCTAACCTCACCCAACCCAACCCAACCCAACCTAACCTAACCTAACCCAACCCAATCCAACCTAACCTAACCTAACCTTACCCAACCCAACCGAACCCAACCTAACCTAACCTAAACTAACCCAACCCAACCCAACCTAACCCAACCCAACCCAACCCAACCCAACCTAACCTAACATAACCTAACCTAACCTAACCCAACCCAACCTAACCTATCCTAACCTAACCCAACCTAACCCAAGCCAACCCAACCTATCCCAACCTAACCCAACCCAACCTAACCTAACCTAACCCAACCCAACCCAACCTAACCTAACCTAACCTAACCTAACCCAACCTAACCTAACCTAACCTAACCCAATCTAACCTAACCTAACCTAACCCAACCTAACATAAATAACCCAACCCAACCCAACCTAACCTAACCTAACCCAACCCAACCAAACCTAACCTAACCTAACCCAACCTAACCCAACCTAACCTAACCTAACCCAACCAACCCAACCTAACCTAACCTAACATAATCTAACCCAACCCAACCTAACCCAACCTAACCTAACCTAACCTAACCCAACCTAACCTAACCTAACCCAACCCAACCTAACGTAACCCAACCTAACGTAACCCAACCGAACCCAACACAACCCAACCCAACCCAACCTAACCTAACCCAACCCAACCCAACCTAACCCAACCCAACCTAACGTAACCTAACCTAACATAACCCAACCCAACCTAACCTAACATAAACTAACATAACCTAACCTAACCCAACCCAACCCAACCTAACCCAACCTAACCCAACCTAACCCAACCTAACCTAATCTAACCCAACCCAACCTAACCTAACCTAACCTAACCTAACCCAACCAAACACAACCTAACCTAACCAAACCTAACCTAACCTAGCCTAACCTAACCTAACTTAACCCAACTCAACCCAACCCAACCTAACCTAACCTCACCTAACCCAACCCAACGCAACCTAACCTAACCTAGCCTAACCCAACCACACCCAACCTAACCTAACCTAACCCAAGCCAACCGAACCTAATCCAACCTAACCTAACCTAACCCAACCCAACCTAACCTAACCTAACCTAACCCAACCCAACCCAACCTAACCCAACCCAACCCAACCTAACCTAACCTAACCCAACCCAACCTAACTTAACCTAACCTAACCTAACCCAACCCAAGCTAACCTAACCTAACCTAACCCAACCCTATCCAACCCAACCTAACATAACCCAACCTAGCCTAACCTAACTCAACCCAACCCAATCTAACCTAACCCAACCCAACCCAACCTAACCCAACCGAACCTAACCCAACCCAACCCAACATAACTCAACCCAATCCCACCTAACCTAACATAACCCATCCCAACCTAACCTAACATAACCTAACATAACCTAACCTAACCTAACCCAACCCAACCCAACCTAACCTAACCTAATCTAACCCAACCTAACCCAACCTAACCCAACCCAACCCAACCGAACCTAACCTAATTACCTAACCCAACCCAACCCAACGCTACATAACCCAACCCAACCTAACCCAACCTAACCCAACCTAACCCAACCTAACCTAACCTAACCTAATCCAACCCAACCCAACCCACCCTAATCTAACCTAACCTAACCCGACTTAACCCAACCCAACCTGACCTAACCTAACCTAACCCAACCTAACCTAACCTAACCCAACCCAACCTAACCTAACCTAACCCAACCTAACCTAACCTAACCCAACCCAACCAAACCTAACCTAACCTAACCCAACCTAACCCAACCCAACCTAACCTAACCCAACCCAACCAAACCTAACCTAACCTAACCCAACCTAACCCAACCTAACCTAACCCAACCTAACCTAACATAACCTAACCCAACCCAACCTAACCCAACCCAATCTAACCTAACCTAACCCAACCCAACCTAACCTAACCTAACCCAACCTAACCTAACCTAACCCAACCCATCCTAACCTAACCTAACCTAACGTAATCCAACCCAAACCAACCTAACCTAACCTAACCTAAACTAACCCAACCCAGCCTATCCTAACCTAACCTAACCTAACCCAACCCAACCTAACCCAACCCAACCTAACCTAACCTAACCCAACCTAACCCAACCCAACCCAACCTGACCTAACCTAACCTAACCCAATCTAACCCAACCTAACCTAACCTAACCCAACCCAACCTAACCTAACCTAACCTAACCCAACCTAACCCAACCCAACCCAACCTAACCTAACCCAACCCAACCCAACCTAACCCAACCTAACCTAATCTAACCCAACCCAACCTAACCTAACCTAACCCAACCAAACACAACCTAACCTAACCCAACCTAACCCAACCAAACCTAACCTAACCCAACCAAACCTAACGTAACCCAACCCAACCCAACCTAACCTAACCCAACCCAACCTAACCTAACCCAACCTAACCTAACTTAACCTAACCTAACCCAACCTAACCTAACCTAACCCAACCCAACCCAACCTAACCCAACCCAACCCAACCTAACCTAACCTAACCTAACCCAACCCAACCCAACCCAACCTAACCTAACATAACCCAACCCAACCTATCCTAACCCAACCTAACCCAACCCAATCTAACCCGACCCAACCCAACCTAACCTAACTCCACCTAACCTAACATAACCTAACCTAACCCAACCTAACCTAAACTAACCTAACCCAACCCAACCCAACCCAACCTAACCTAACATAACCCAACCCAACCTATCCTAACCCAACCTAACCCAACCCAATCTAACCCGACCCAACCCAACCTAACCTAACTCCACCTAACCTAACATAACCTAACCTAACCTAACCCAACCTAACCTAACCTAACCTAACCCAACCCAACCCAACCCAACCTAACCTAACCTAACATAAGCCAACCCAACCTAACCCAACCCAACCTAACCTAACCTAACCTAACACAACCCAACCCAACCCAACCTAACCTAACCCAACCCAACCCAACCTAACCCAACCCAACCTAACGTAACCTAACCTAACATAACCCAACCCAACCTAACCTAACATAAACTAACATAACCTAACCTAACCCAACCCAACCTAACCCAACCTAACCTAATCTAACCCAACCCAACCTAACCTAACCTAACCCAATCTAACCCAACCTAACCTAACCTAACCCAACCCAACCTAACCTAACCTAACCTAACCCAACCTAACCCAACCCAACCCAACCTAACCTAACCCAACCCAACCCAACCTAACCCAACCTAACCTAATCTAACCCAACCCAACCTAACCTAACCTAACCCAACCAAACACAACCTAACCTAACCCAACCTAACCCAACCAAACCTAACCTAACCCAACCAAACCTAACGTAACCCAACCCAACCCAACCTAACCTAACCCAACCCAACCTAACCTAACCCAACCTAACCTAACTTAACCTAACCTAACCCAACCTAACCTAACCTAACCCAACCCAACCCAACCTAACCCAACCCAACCCAACCTAACCTAACCTAACCTAACCCAACCCAACCCAACCCAACCTAACCTAACATAACCCAACCCAACCTATCCTAACCCAACCTAACCCAACCCAATCTAACCTGACCCAACCCAACCTAACCTAACTCCACCTAACCTAACATAACCTAACCTAACCCAACCTAACCTAACCTAACCTAACCCAACCCAACCCAACCCAACCTAACCTAACATAACCCAACCCAACCTATCCTAACCCAACCTAACCCAACCCAATCTAACCCGACCCAACCCAACCTAACCTAACTCCACCTAACCTAACATAACCTAACCTAACCCAACCTAACCTAACCTAACCTAACCCAACCCAACCCAACCCAACCTAACCTAACCTAACATAAGCCAACCCAACCTAACCCAACCCAACCTAACCTAACCTAACCTAACACAACCCAACCCAACCCAACCTAACCTAACCCAACCCAACCCAACCTAACCCAACCCAACCTAACGTAACCTAACCTAACATAACCCAACCCAACCTAACCTAACATAAACTAACATAACCTAACCTAACCCAACCCAACCTAACCCAACCTAACCTAATCTAACCCAACCCAACCTAACCTAACCTAACCCAACCAAACACAAACTAACCTAACCCAACCTAACCCAACCAAACCTAACCTAACCCAACCAAACCTAACGTAACCCAACCCAACCCAACCTAACCTAACCCAACCCAACCTAACCTAACCCAACCTAACCTAACTTAACCTAACCTAACCCAACCTAACCTAACCTAACCCAACCCAACACAACCTAACCCAACCCAACCCAACCTAACCTAACCTAACCTAACCCAACCCAACCCAACCTTACCTAACCTAACCTAACCTAACTTAACCCAACTCAACCCAACCCAACCTAACCTAACCTCACCTAACCCAACCCAACGCAACCTAACCTAACCTAGCCTAACCCAACCACACCCAACCTAACCTAACCTAACCCAAGCCAACCGAACCTAATCCAACCTAACCTAACCTAACCCAACCCAACCTAACCTAACCCAACCTAACCCAACCCAACCCAACCTAACCCAACCCAACCCAACCTAACCTAACCTAACCCAACCCAACCTAACTTAACCTAACCTAACCTAACCTAACCCAACCCAAGCTAACCTAACCTAACCTAACCCAACCCAATCCAACCCAACCTAACATAACCCAACCTAGCCTAACCTAACCCAACCCAACCCAATCTAACCTAACCTAACCCAACCCAACCCAACCTAACCCAACCGAACCTAACCCAACCCAACCCAACATAACTCAACCCAATCCCACCTAACCTAACATAACCCATCCCAACCTAACCTAACATAACCTAACATAACCTAACCTAACCTAACCCAACCCAACCTAACCTAACCTAATCTAACCCAACCTAACCCAACCTAACCCAACCCAACCCAACCGAACCTAACCTAATTACCTAACCTAACCCAACCCAACGTAACCTAACCCAACCCAACCTAACCTAACCTAACCTATACCAACCCAACCTAACCTAACCTAACCTAACCCAACCAAACCCAACCTAACCTAACCTAACCCAACCTAACCTAACATAACCCAACCTAACCTAACCTAACCTAACCCAACCCAACCCAACCTAACCTAACCTAACCTAACCCAACCTAACCTAACTTAACCTAACCTAACCCAACCTAACCTAACCTCATCATCATCATCATCATCATCAGCCTTACTACACCCACTGCAGGGCAAAGGCCTCTCCCATGTCTCTCCAATTAACCCTATCCTTTGCCAGCTGCATCCACCCTTTGCCTGCAAACTTCTTAATCTCATCCGCCCATCTAACCTTCTGCCGCCCCCTGCTACGCTTACTTTCTCTTGGAACCCACTCCGTTACCCTTAAAGACCAGCGGTTATCTTGCCTTCGCATTACATGCCCTGCCCAAGCCCATTTCTTTCTCTTGATTTCGACTAGGATGTCATTAACCCGTGTTTGTTCCCTCACCCACTCTGCCCGCTTCCGATCTCTTAATGTTACACCTATCATTTTTCTTTCCATGGCTCGCTGCGTTGTCCTTAACTTAAGCTGAACTCTTTTCGTTAGCCTCCTCGTTTCTGCCCCGTAGGTGAGTACCGGTAAGATTATGCTATTGTACACTTTCCTCTTGAGGGAAATTGGTAAACTACCACTCATGATCTGCGAGAATTTGCCATATGCGCTCCACCCCATTCTTATCCTTCTAGTTATCTCCCTCTCATGATCCGGATCAGCTGTCACTACCTGCCCTAAGTAGACGTATTCCGGCACCATTTCTAGGCTCTCGCTGCCAATTGTGAACTGTTGTTCCCTTGCTAGGCTGTTGAACATTACCTTGGTTTTCTGCATGTTAATTTTTAGACCCATCGATCTGCTCTGCCTGTCTAACTCGTTGATCATGATTTGCAGTTCACCTCCTGAGTGACTCAGCAAGGCAATGTCATCAGCAAATCTCAGATTATTTAGGTATTCTCCATTTATTCTTATTCCCAACTCTTCCCAATTCAGGCCTCGAAATACCTCCTGCAAACATGCGGTAAACAGCATTGGCGAGATCGTGTCTCCTTGCCTGACGCCCTTCCTTATTGGAATTTTATTGCTGACTTTATCGAGGACTATAGTAGCTGTGCAGTTGCTATATATATCTTCCAGTATTTTGACATAAGGCTCTTCTACCCCCTGATTACGCAATGCCTGTATGACTGCGGAGGTTTCCACTGAGTCGAATGCTTTCTCGTAATCAATGAAAGCTATATATAGAGGTTGGTTATATTCTGCGCATTTCTCTATCACCTGATTGATAGTGTGAATATGATCTATTGTAGAATATCCTTTACGAAAGCCTGCCTGATCATTTGGTTGATTAAAGTCTAACGTTGCCCTGACTCTATTAGCGATCACCTTAGTAAATACTTTGTAGGCAACGGATAGTAAGCTGATCGGCCTGTAATTTTTCAAGTCCTTGGCGTCTCCCTTCTTATGAATTAAGATAATGTTTGCATTCTTCCAAGCTTCTGGTACAGTCGAGGTCATAAGGCATTGCGTATACAGGGTGGCTAGTTTCTCTAGCACGATGTCCCCTCCATCCTTCAACAGATCTGCTGTTACCTGATCCTCCCCAGCTGCTTTTCCCCTTTTCATTGCTTCTAAGGCTTTCTTTACTTCATCTTTCGTAACTGGCGGGATGACGTATTGCTGTGCACTGCTGTCTTTCTCATTAGCGCTCTGATTACATTGGCTACTGTACAGGTCTGTGTAGAACTCTTCGGCTACGTTAACTATCTTAGCCATATTGCTAATGACATTGCCCTGCTTGTCTCTTAATGCATACATCTGGTTTTTACCTATGCCTAGTTTCCTCTTCACTGTTTTTAGGCTACCTCCGTTCTTTATAGCATGCTCGATTCTCTCCATATTAAACTTCCTTATGTCGGCTACCTTGCGCTTATTTATTAACTTTGATAGCTCCGTTAGTTCTATTCTATCGGTAGTGTTAGATGCCTTCATGTTTTGGCGCTTCTTAATCAGATCTTTCGTCACCTGAGATAGCTTCCCGGTATCTTTTCGAACTGTCCTACCGCCTACTTCTACTGCGCACTCCGTAATTATTGATGTCAGGTTATCGTGCATTGAATGAACATCAAGATCATCTTCCTCAGTTAAAGCCGAGTATCTGTTTTGCAGCGCTATCCTAAACTCCTGTGCTTTCCCTCTTACGGCTAACTCGTTAATGGTCTTCTTCTTCGCTAGCTTCTTCCGTTCCCTCTTCAAGTCTAAGCTAATTCTAGACCTTACCATTCTATGGTCGCTGCAACGCACCCTTCCGAGGACGGCCACATCCCTAATGATGCCAGGTTTAGTGCATAGTATGAAGTCGATTTCATTTTTAATCTCACCATTGGGGCTCTTCCAGGTCCACTTCCTGTTTTCTCGTTTGCGGAAGAAGGTATTCATGATCCGTAAATTATTTCTATCCGCGAATTCGACTAATAACTCTCCCCTGCTATTTCTAGAGCCTATCCCATAGTCACCTACCGCGTGGTCGTCAGCCTGCTTCTTGCCCACCTTCGCATTGAAGTCACCCATCAGTACAGTGTACTGCGATTTTACTTTATTCATTGCTGATTCTACGTCCTCATAGAAGCTTTCAACGGCCTGGTCATCATGGCTGGATGTGGGTGCGTAGGCCTGCACCACTTTCAGCTTGTACCTCCTATTCAGCCTAATTACTATAGCTGCTACCCTCTCGTTAATACTGTAGAGCTCCTCTACGTTGCCAGCTATATCCTTATTAATGAGGAAACCCACACCTAGTTCTCGTCTATCCTCTAACCCGCGATAGCACAGTATGTGTCCGTCCTTTAGTACTGTATACGCCTCACCTGTCCTCCTAACTTCGCTAAGCCCTATCACATCCCATTTAATTCCCGCTAGTTCCTCGAACAGCACTGCTAGGCTAGCCTCACTAGCTAAAGTTCTAGCGTTAAACGTTGCCAGGTTCAGATTCCAATGGCGGCCTGTCCGGAGCCAGAGATTCTTAGCACCCTCCGCTGCGTCACAGGTCTGACCGCCGCCGTGGTCAGTTGCTCTGCAGCCGCTGGGGACTGAGGGCCGAGGGTTAATTGGTTTGATCATAGAAGGTTGTGGCCAAGTACTACACCAGGGTGGCCAAATCCTGTTCTGGTGAGAGAGTGCGTTGTCGGTTCTGGTCACCGAGATAAGGCCGCACTCCAGGCCTGGTTATGCATTTCCATCGACACGCGGTTTTTTTTTTTAAACCCGGTGGAGAATTGCGCGGCACCAGGATTTGAACCCCGGTCCTCCTGCACGCGAGGCGGATGTTCTACCTCTACGCCATCGCTGCATCCTAACCTAACCTAACCCAACCCAACCCAACCTAACCTAACCTAACATAACCCAACCCAACCCAACCTAACCACACCCAACCCAACCTAACCTAACCCAACCCAACCCTGACCAACCTAACCTAACCCAACCCAACCTAACCTAACCTAACCCAACCCAAACGAACCGAACCTAACCTAACCTAACCCAGCCCAACCTAACCTAACCCAACCCAACCTAACCTAACCTAACCCAACCCAACCCAACCCAACCCAACCCAACCTAACCCAACCTAACCTAACCTAACCTAATCTAACCCAAACCAACCCAGGCTAACATAACCTAACCCAACCCAACCCAACCCAACCGAACCCAACCGAACCCAACCTAACCTAACCTAACCTAACCCAACCCAACCCAACCTAACCCAACCCAACCTAACCTAACTAACCCAACCTAACCCAACCTAATCTAACCTAACCTAGCCTAACCTCACCTCACCCAACCCAACTCAACCCAACGCAACATAACCTAACCTAACCTAACGCAACCCAACCCAACCCAACCTAACCTAACCTAACGTAACGTAACGTAACCTAACCTAACCCAACCCAACCCAACCTAACCTAACCTAACCTAACCTAACCCAACCCAACCTAACCTAACCTAACCTAATCCAACCCAACCCAACCTAACCTGTGATAGTGAAAGTGATAGTGAAAGTGAATTGCCCCAGCTATCAGAACATGACATCACGGCAATTCATCGATTGCCGGCAAAGCGTGACAAAGTGCCTGGCATCATCTGCCGTTTCACGAGACAGAGCATGAGGGACAAATGGTGGGCTAACAGGCGGGAGTTGACCACTGCGGGTGCCAATGTTCACATGTTGGAAAACCTGACCAGGCGAAATCGAGAACTGCTGAGGGAAGTTAAAGAATGGGCGAAAACGAATCAGTACAAGTATGTCTGGCACAGCAACGGTAAGATTCTGACAAGAAAGACTGATGGCGCGTCAGCAATGCTAGTGCAGCACTTTTGCGACCTTGGCAAGCTGCAATAAGAAGGAGAATTGATTTCGAATTTTTATTTGTTTCCTGCCAAAAATGCAGACTGTAACAGAAAAGAATTATCTACTCCCAGAGAACTTCAAAGATTACCTTGGCCCGGTTTTCCAGACGTCATTCAAATGTCTTCATATCAATGCTCGATCTGTCAGACGTAAAGAAGCATATTTCGACACTTTCTTTCAACAACTAAATGTTCCCATTGACGCTATCATGATCAGCGAAACTTGGTCTACAAGTGATTATGATGTCTTTCGAATTCCTGGTTATGAGACATTTTTTCTGAATCGTTACGCTGGTATTGGTGGTGGCGTATCCATATCATTTAAAAAGAAGTGGCGGCCTGAAATATTAGAGCGATTCACAGTTTCTGTGAATGAATATGAAATCTTAACAATGTGTTGGAACAACACTATTTTTGCAGTGTGCTATCGTCCACCAAAGGGTTGCGTAGCCATATTCTTGAATTTTCTTGAAAGCCTGATTACATTTGCAACCAGTCAGCATTTAAACATTGTCCTTGGTGGTGACCTAAACATTAATATGTTATCGGTTGATGCATCCCAAATGAGTTTAGATTTATTGCTTAGAACACATGGACTTCTGAATGCAATCAAAATGCCAACGCCAACGCGTGTTACGATCACGTCTTCATCGCTGATCGATTTGTTTATCACTAACCATGACCCTAGTATGATCACATCTGGAGTAATAATTTCTGACATCAGCGATCACTTGCCAATATTTATGTGTGTTAAAAACATGTCTAAAAAGAAACGTAGTTCAACATATTCTTTCCAACTTATATCTGAAAAAACACTGCCCACATTTAGAAACTCGGTAGAAAAGAACAACTGGAGGCCTGTCCTTTTAGAAAATGACGCCAATAATGCTTACGAGGCATTCTTAGGCATTCTGAAGCCGATTTACGAGGCCTGTTTCCCAATATTAACAAAAAAACAAAGGCGTCACAGTCGCAAACCATGGATCACACCGGAGTTGGTGGCAAAGATAAACACAAAGAACATCCTATACCATAAGTTTATTAAATCGAGAGCTGAATGTGATCTGACAGCGTTTAAAAAATATCGAAACCGCTTGAATACTGAGCTCAAGAAAGCCAGAAACGCCTATTACACAAATCAATACACGTCAACTTGTGGTCGTGTCGACATTATGTGGAAGCGGCTAAACGCAATTTTGGGGAGAAATAGCAAATCAGGTGAATTAAATATGCTAAATATTGATGGTGTAAGTATAACTGGAAAAGAATTAGCAGATACGTTTAATACGCACTTTGTTTGCGCTTCTAGAAATCAAGTCCCGCATAACAATCTCAGTGATGTTGTTCATATAGGCGACACTGTATTTCTCAAACCGGTTGAAGAAGCAGATGTAACGGCAGCCTTCCACGAACTAAACAATAGCACATCCATTGATATTGATGGCCTCCAGATAAAGCCTATACGGTATATTTTTGACCTTATTTTACCATACATCACGCATATCTTAAACCTTTGTGTCAGTACCGCTGTATTTCCTCGTAAAATGCAGATTGCACGTGTAACAGTTATCTTTAAAAAGGGTGATAAAAACCAGCTCGGGAATTACAGGCCAATATCTATCTTACCCGTGTTTTCTAAGCTACTAGAAAAAGTAATACTTAGAAACTTTTTGCAGTTTGAAGAAAAACACAAAATTATAACAGCAGCTCAGTATGGCTTCCGTAAGCACCGCTCTACTGAACTTGCACTATTAGATCAACGAGAATATATATTGAACGAACTCGAACATAATAGGATAGTCATTGGTATTTTTCTTGATTTTTCGAAGGCATTCGACTTATTAAACCATACAATACTTCTTCGTAAACTTGAGCGTTGTGGCTTCCGCGGCCATGCACTATCGCTTGTGCAGTCATACCTCATGGATCGCAAACAGGCAGTGGCAATAAATGGTCTCCTCTCAGATATGCAATCTGTAGGCTGTGGCGTTCCACAAGGTAGCATTTTGGGTCCATTTCTGTTTAATCTTTACATCAATGACATTGTACATGCAACTCCATTCGTTAAATTTATCATCTATGCTGATGACACCAGTATTTTTCTTGCCGGAGATAATGCAGCTGAACTCACAGATACTGCAAACAATGCACTGAAGCAAATAGAAAACTGGAGTAGCAGAAATGCGTTGCGGATTAACACAGCAAAGACTAAAGTCGTTGTTTTCAGAGGTAGAAACAAGAAGGTCTGTCTCACTAAGAACATATTCCTGCAGTCCGTACCCTTAGAAGTTGTGCCTTCATTTAAAACATTAGGTATATTATTTAATGAAAGAATGTCATGGGATGATCATGTTAGCTTTGTAACAAATAAATGTTCACGTATTATTGGTCTTCTTTACAAGAACCGTGAGATACTGCCGCGAAATGTAATGCTAATGCTATATAATTCATTGATACAATCTCATTTCAGCTATTGCCATTTAACCTGGGGTGCAACAACAGCAGGCAATATTCAGAAACTACACTTGTTACAGAAAAAATTTCTAAGAATTGTTGAAAATGTTTCGCATACCTACCATACGGCCGCACTTTTCTTAAAGTATAACTTACTACCAATTACTAAGCTTTATGACTATCGTCTGTGCAAGTGTGTGAAAAACGAGGTGTTGAAGAACATATCTTTTCTATCAAAATTAGCTGGTTTAGAAAAACGAGATGCAATGTACAGCACAAGAAATATAGCACAATGGAACGTAAAAACATACAGAACGTTCTATGGTAATCAAACATTAGAAAATAAACTACCACGACTTCTTAACAAACTCGCACAAAACGATATTGATCTCCAAAACACAACACGCCACAAACTGTTCGAGTATTTTTTTTTTACACTACACCTAACCTTTTTTCTGTGATTTGTCTACCTAATTCTTCTTTCTTTCACCATCATTGTAAGTTTTCTTTCCAGCCAGGACAATGCTGTTGATTTTATGCTGACTACTGTTACCGGATAAACAGCTCTGCTATATGTATTTTTTTGTTATCTGTATTTCCTGTATTTTCTTTATTGTATTGTATTGTATTTTCTTTATTTCTTTACTGTATTGCTGTCAAAGTGGGGGCCCGTGGCCTTGTCAAGCTGTCAAACGGCAGCTTTTACTACGGGTCCCCGCCATCATCTGTACCATGGTGGCAAATAAATTTGAATTTGAATTTGAACCTAACCCAACCAAACCCAACCAACCTAAGCTAACCTAACCTAACCCAACCCAACCTAACCTAACCTAACCTAACCTAACCTTACCTAACCTAACCTAACCCAACCTAAACCAGCCTAACCCAACCTAACCTAACCCAACCTAACCTAGCCTAACCTAACCCAACCCAAACCAACCTAACCTAACCCAACCTAACCTAACCTAACACAACCTAACCTAACACAACCTAACCTAACCTAACCTAACCCAACCCAACCTAACCTAACCTAACCCCACCCAACCCAACCCAACCTAACCTAACCTAACCTAACCCAACCTAACCAAACCTAACCTAACCTAACCTAACCTAACCCAACCCAACCCAACCTAACCTAACCTAACCTAACCTAGCCCAACCCAACCCTACCCAACCTAACCGAACCTAACCTAACCTAACCCAACCTAACCTAACCTAACCTAACCCAACCCAACCTAACCTAACCTAACCTAACCCAACCTAACCCAACCCTACCTAACCTAACCCAACCCAACCCAACCTAACCTAACCTAAACTAACCTAACCCAACCTAACCCAACATAACCCAACCCAACCCAACCTAACTAACCCAACCCAAACCAACCTAACAACCTAACCTAACCCAACCCAACCCAACCTAACCCAACCTGACCTAACCTAACCCAACCCAACCTAACCCAACCCAACCCAACCTAACCTAACATAACCCAACCCAACCTATCCTAACCCAACCTAACCCAACCCAATCTAACCCGACCCAACCCAACCTAACCTAACTCCACCTAACCTAACATAACCTAACCCAACCTAACCTAACCTAACCTAACCCAACCCAACCCAACCCAACCTAACCTAACCTAACATAAGCCAACCCAACCTAACCCAACCCAACCTAACCTAACCTAACCTAACACAACCCAACCCAACCCAACCTAACCTAACCCAACCCAACCCAACCTAACCCAACCCAACCTAACGTAACCTAACCTAACATAACCCAACCCAACCTAACCTAACATAAACTAACATAACCTAACCTAACCCAACCCAACCCAACCTAACCCAACCTAACCTAATCTAACCCAACCCAACCTAACCTAACCTAACCCAACCAAACACAACCTAACCTAACCTAACCCAACCAAACCTAACGTAACCCAACCCAACCCAACCTAACCTAACCCAACCCAACCTAACCTTACCCAACCTAACCTAACTTAACCTAACCTAACCCAACCTAACCTAACCTAACCCAACCCAACCCAACCCAACCTAACCCAACCCAACCCAACCTAACCTAACCTAACCTAACCCAACCCAACCCAACCTAACCTAACCTAACCTAACTTAACCCAACTCAACCCAACCCAACCTAACCTAACCTCACCTAACCCAACCCAACGCAACCTAACCTAACCTAGCCTAACTCAACCACACCCAACCTAACCTAACCTAACCCAAGCCAACCGAACCTAATCCAACCTAACCTAACCTAACCTAACCCAACCCAACCTAACCTAACCCAACCCAACCCAACCTAACCTAACCTAACCCAACCCAACCTAACTTAACCTAACCTAACCTAACCTAACCTAACCCAAGCTAACCTAACCTAACCTAACCCAACCCAATCCAACCCAACCTAACATAACCCAACCTAGCCTAACCTAACCCAACCCAACCCAATCTAACCTAACCTAACCCAACCCAACCCAACCTAACCCAACCAAACCTAACCCAACCCAACCCAACATAACTCAACCCAATCCCACCTAACCTAACATAACCCATCCCAACCTAACCTAACATAACCTAACATAACCTAACCTAACCTAACCCAACCCAACCTAACCTAACCTAATCTAACCCAACCTAACCCAACCTAACCCAACCGAACCTAACCTAATTACCTAACCTAACCCAACCCAACGTAACCTAACCCAACCCAACCTAACCTAACCTAACCTATACCAACCCAACCTAACCTAACCTAACCTAACCCAACCAAACCCAACCTAACCTAACCTAACCCAACCTAACCTAACATAACCCAACCTAACCTAACCTAACCTAACCCAACCCAACCCAACCTAACCTAACCTAACCTAACCCAACCTAACCTAACTTAACCTAACCTAACCCAACCTAACCTAACCTCATCATCATCATCATCATCATCAGCCTTACTACACCCACTGCAGGGCAAAGGCCTCTCCCATGTCTCTCCAATTAACCCTATCCTTTGCCAGCTGCATCCACCCTTTGCCTGCAAACTTCTTAATCTCATCCGCCCATCTAACCTTCTGCCGCCCCCTGCTACGCTTACTTTCTCTTGGAACCCACTCCGTTACCCTTAAAGACCAGCGGTTATCTTGCCTTCGCATTACATGCCCTGCCCAAGCCCATTTCTTTCTCTTGATTTCGACTAGGATGTCATTAACCCGTGTTTGTTCCCTCACCCACTCTGCCCGCTTCCGATCTCTTAACGTTACACCTATCATTTTTCTTTCCGTGGCTCGCTGCGTTGTCCTTAACTTAAGCTGAACTCTTTTCGTTAGCCTCCTCGTTTCTGCCCCGTAGGTGAGTACCGGTAAGATTATGCTATTGTACACTTTCCTCTTGAGGGAAATTGGTAAACTACCACTCATGATCTGCGAGAATTTGCCATATGCGCTCCACCCCATTCTTATCCTTCTAGTTATCTCCCTCTCATGATCCGGATCAGCTGTCACTACCTGCCCTAAGTAGACGTATTCCGGCACCATTTCTAGGCTCTCGCTGCCAATTGTGAACTGTTGTTCCCTTGCTAGGCTGTTGAACATTACCTTGGTTTTCTGCATGTTAATTTTTAGACCCATCGATCTGCTCTGCCTGTCTAACTCGTTGATCATGATTTGCAGTTCACCTCCTGAGTGACTCAGCAAGGCAATGTCATCAGCAAATCTCAGATTATTTAGGTATTCTCAATTTATTCTTATTCCCAACTCTTCCCAATTCAGGCCTCGAAATACCTCCTGCAAACATGCGGTAAACAGCATTGGCGAGATCGTGTCTCCTTGCCTGACGCCCTTCCTTATTGGAATTTTATTGCTGACTTTATCGAGGACTATAGTAGCTGTGCAGTTGCTATATATATCTTCCAGTATTTTGACATAAGGCTCTTCTACCCCCTGATTACGCAATGCCTGTATGACCGCGGAGGTTTCCACTGAGTCGAATGCTTTCTCGTAATCAATGAAAGCTATATATAGAGGTTGGTTATATTCTGCGCATTTCTCTATCACCTGATTGATAGTGTGAATATGATCTATTGTAGAATATCCTTTACGAAAGCCTGCCTGATCATTTGGTTGATTAAAGTCTAACGTTGCCCTGACTCTATTAGCGATCACCTTAGTAAATACTTTGTAGGCAACGGATAGTAAGCTGATCGGCCTGTAATTTTTCAAGTCCTTGGCGTCTCCCTTCTTATGAATTAAGATAATGTTTGCATTCTTCCAAGCTTCTGGTACAGTCGAGGTCATAAGGCATTGCGTATACAGGGTGGCTAGTTTCTCTAGCACGATGTCCCCTCCATCCTTCAACAGATCTGCTGTTACCTGATCCTCCCCAGCTGCTTTTCCCCTTTTCATTGCTTCTAAGGCTTTCTTTACTTCATCTTTCGTAACTGGCGGGATGACGTATTGCTGTGCACTGCTGTCTTTCTCATTAGCGCTCTGATTACATTGGCTACTGTACAGGTCTGTGTAGAACTCTTCGGCTACGTTAACTATCTTAGCCATATTGCTAATGACATTGCCCTGCTTGTCTCTTAATGCATACATCTGGTTTTTACCTATGCCTAGTTTCCTCTTCACTGTTTTTAGGCTACCTCCGTTCTTTATAGCATGCTCGATTCTCTCCATATTAAACTTCCTTATGTCGGCTACCTTGCGCTTATTTATTAACTTTGATAGCTCCGTTAGTTCTATTCTATCGGTAGTGTTAGATGCCTTCATGTTTTGGCACTTCTTAATCAGATCTTTCGTCACCTGAGATAGCTTCCCGGTATCTTTTCGAACTGTCCTACCGCCTACTTCTACTGCGCACTCCGTAATTATTGATGTCAGGTTATCGTGCATTGAATGAACATCAAGGTCATCTTCCTCAGTTAAAGCCGAGTATCTGTTTTGCAGCGCTATCCTAAACTCCTGTGCTTTCCCTCTTACGGCTAACTCGTTAATGGTCTTCTTCTTCGCTAGCTTCTTCCGTTCCCTCTTCAAGTCTAAGCTAATTCTAGACCTTACCATTCTATGGTCGCTGCAACGCACCCTTCCGAGGACGGCCACATCCTTAATGATGCCAGGTTTAGTGCATAGTATGAAGTCGATTTCATTTTTAATCTCACCATTGGGGCTCTTCCAGGTCCACTTCCTGTTTTCTCGTTTGCGGAAGAAGGTATTCATGATCCGTAAATTATTTCTATCCGCGAATTCGACTAATAACTCTCCCCTGCTATTTCTAGAGCCTATCCCATAGTCACCTACCGCGTGGTCGTCAGCCTGCTTCTTGCCCACCTTCGCATTGAAGTCACCCATCAGTACAGTGTACTGCGATTTTACTTTATTCATTGCTGATTCTACGTCCTCATAGAAGCTTTCAACGGCCTGGTCATCATGGCTGGATGTGGGTGCGTAGGCCTGCACCACTTTCAGCTTGTACCTCCTATTCAGCCTAATTACTATAGCTGCTACCCTCTCGTTAATACTGTAGAGCTCCTCTACGTTGCCAGCTATATCCTTATTAATGAGGAAACCCACACCTAGTTCTCGTCTATCCTATAACCCGCGATAGCACAGTATGTGTCCGTCCTTTAGTACTGTATACGCCTCACCTGTCCTCCTAACTTCGCTAAGCCCTATCACATCCCATTTAATTCCCGCTAGTTCCTCGAACAGCACTGCTAGGCTAGCCTCACTAGCTAAAGTTCTAGCGTTAAACGTTGCCAGGTTCAGATTCCAATGGCGGCCTGTCCGGAGCCAGAGATTCTTAGCACCCTCCGCTGCGTCACAGGTCTGACCGCCGCCGTGGTCAGTTGCTCTGCAGCCGCTGGGGACTGAGGGCCGAGGGTTAATTGGTTTGATCATAGAAGGTTGTGGCCAAGTACTACACCAGGGTGGCCAAATCCTGTTCTGGTGAGAGAGTGCGTTGTCGGTTCTGGTCACCGAGATAAGGCCGCACTCCAGGCCTGGTTATGCATTTCCATCGACACGCGTTTTTTTTTTTAAACCCGGTGGAGAATTGCGCGGCACCAGGATTTGAACCCCGGTCCTCCTGCACGCGAGGCGGATGTTCTACCTCTACGCCATCGCTGCATCCTAACCTAACCTAACCCAACCCAACCCAACCTAACCTAACCTAACATAACCCAACCCAACCCAACCTAACCACACCCAACCCAACCTAACCTAACCCAACCCAACCCTGACCAACCTAACCTAACCCAACCCAACCCAACCTAACCTAACCTAACCCAACCCAAACGAACCGAACCTAACCTAACCTAACCCAGCCCAACCTAACCTAACCCAACCCAACCTAACCTAACCTAACCCAACCCAACCCAACCTAACCCAACCTAACCTAACCTAACCTAATCTAACCCAAACCAACCCAGGCTAACATAACCTAACCCAACCCAACCCAACCGAACCCAACCGAACCCAACCTAACCTAACCTAACCTAACCTAACCCAACCCAACCCAACCTAACCCAACCCAACCTAACCTAACCTAACCCAACCTAACCCAACCTAATCTAACCTAACCTAGCCTAACCTCACCTCACCCAACCCAACTCAACCCAACGCAACATAACCTAACCTAACCTAACGCAACCCAACCCAACCAAACCTAACCTAACCTAACGTAACGTAACCTAACCTAACCCAACCCAACCCAACCTAACCTAACCTAACCTAACCCAACCCAACCTAACCTAACCTAACCTAACCTAATCCAACCCAACCCAACCTAACCTGTGATAGTGAAAGTGATAGTGAAAGTGAATTGCCCCAGCTATCAGAACATGACATCACGGCAATTCATCGATTGCCGGCAAAGCGTGACAAAGTGCCTGGCATCATCTGCCGTTTCACGAGACAGAGCATGAGGGACAAATGGTGGGCTAACAGGCGGGAGTTGACCACTGCGGGTGCCAATGTTCACATGTTGGAAAACCTGACCAGGCGAAATCGAGAACTGCTGAGGGAAGTGAAAGAATGGGCGAAAACGAATCAGTACAAGTATGTCTGGCACAGCAACGGTAAGATTCTGATAAGAAAGACTGATGGCGCGTCAGCAATGCTAGTGCAGCACTTTTGCGACCTTGGCAAGCTGCAATAAGAAGGGAGAATTGATTTCGAATTTTTATTTGTTTCCTGCCAAAAATGCAGACTGTAACAGAAAAGAATTATCTACTCCCAGAGAACTTCAAAGATTACCTTGGCCCGGTTTTCCAGACGTCATTCAAATGTCTTCATATCAATGCTCGATCTGTCAGACGTAAAGAAGCATATTTCGACACTTTCTTTCAACAACTAAATGTTCCCATTGACGCTATCATGATCAGCGAAACTTGGTCTACAAGTGATTATGATGTCTTTCGAATTCCTGGTTATGAGACATTTTTTCTGAATCGATACGCTGGTATTGGTGGTGGCGTATCCATATCATTTAAAAAGAAGTGGCGGCCTGAAATATTAGAGCGATTCACAGTTTCTGTGAAAGAATATGAAATCTTGACAATGTGTTGGAACAACACTATTTTTGCAGTGTGCTATCGTCCACCAAAGGGTTGCGTAGCCATATTCTTGAATTTTCTTGAAAGCCTGATTACATTTGCAACCAGTCAGCATTTAAACATTGTCCTTGGTGGTGACCTAAACATTAATATGTTATCGGTTGATGCATCCCAAATGAGTTTAGATTTATTGCTTAGAACACATGGACTTCTGAATGCAATCAAAATGCCAACGCGTGTTACGATCACGTCTTCATCGCTGATCGATTTGTTAATCACTAACCATGACCCTAGTATGATCACATCTGGAGTAATAATTTCTGACATCAGCGATCACTTGCCAATATTTATGTGTGTTAAAAACATGTCTAAAAAGAAACGTAGTTCAACATATTCTTTCCAACTTATATCTGAAAAAACACTGCCCACATTTAGAAACTCGGTAGAAAAGAACAACTGGAGGCCTGTCCTTTTAGAAAATGACGCCAATAATGCTTACGAGGCATTCTTAGGCATTCTGAAGCCGATTTACGAGGCCTGTTTCCCAATATTAACAAAAAAACAAAGGCGTAACAGTCGCAAACCATGGATCACACCGGAGTTGGTGGCAAAGATAAACACAAAGAACATCCTATACCATAAGTTTATTAAATCGAGAGCTGAATGTGATCTGACAGCGTTTAAAAAATATCGAAACCGCTTGAATACTGAGCTCAAGAAAGCCAGAAACGCCTATTACACAAATCAATACACGTCAACTTGTGGTCGTGTCGACATTATGTGGAAGCGGCTAAACGCAATTTTGGGGAGAAATAGCAAATCAGGTGAATTAAATATGCTAAATATTGATGGTGTAAGTATAACTGGAAAAGAATTAGCAGATACGTTTAATACGCACTTTGTTTGCGCTTCTAGAAATCAAGTCCCGCATAACAATCTCAGTGATGTTGTTCATATAGGCGACACTGTATTTCTCAAACCGGTTGAAGAAGCAGATGTAACGGCAGCCTTCCACGAACTAAACAATAGCACATCCATTGATATTGATGGCCTCCAGATAAAGCCTATACGGTATATTTTTGACCTTATTTTACCATACATCACGCATATCTTAAACCTTTGTGTCAGTACCGCTGTATTTCCTCGTAAAATGCAGATTGCACGTGTAACAGTTATCTTTAAAAAGGGTGATAAAAACCAGCTCGGGAATTACAGGCCAATATCTATCTTACCCGTGTTTTCTAAGCTACTAGAAAAAGTAATACTTAGAAACTTTTTGCAGTTTGAAGAAAAACACAAAATTATAACAGCAGCTCAGTATGGCTTCCGTAAGCACCGCTCTACTGAACTTGCACTATTAGATCAACGAGAATATATATTGAACGAACTCGAACATAATAGGATAGTCATTGGTATTTTTCTTGATTTTTCGAAGGCATTCGACTTATTAAACCATACAATACTTCTTCGTAAACTTGAGCGTTGTGGCTTCCGCGGCCATGCACTATCGCTTGTGCAGTCATACCTCATGGATCGCAAACAGGCAGTGGCAATAAATGGTCTCCTCTCAGATATGCAATCTGTAGGCTGTGGCGTTCCACAAGGTAGCATTTTGGGTCCATTTCTGTTTAATCTTTACATCAATGACATTGTACATGCAACTCCATTCGTTAAATTTATCATCTATGCTGATGACACCAGTATTTTTCTTGCCGGAGATAATGCAGCTGAACTCACAGATACTGCAAACAATGCACTGAAGCAAATAGAAAACTGGAGTAGCAGAAATGCGTTGCGGATTAACACAGCAAAGACTAAAGTCGTTGTTTTCAGAGGTAGAAACAAGAAGGTCTGTCTCACTAAGAACATATTCCTGCAGTCCGTACCCTTAGAAGTTGTGCCTTCATTTAAAACATTAGGTATATTATTTAATGAAAGAATGTCATGGGATGATCATGTTAGCTTTGTAACAAATAAATGTTCACGTATTATTGGTCTTCTTTACAAGAACCGTGACATACTGCCGCGAAATGTAATGCTAATGCTATATAATTCATTGATACAATCTCATTTCAGCTATTGCCATTTAACCTGGGGTGCAACAACAGCAGGCAATCTTCAGAAACTACACTTGTTACAGAAAAAATTTCTAAGAATTGTTGAAAATGTTTCGCATACCTACCATACGGCCGCACTTTTCTTAAAGTATAACTTACTACCAATTACTAAGCTTTATGACTATCGTCTGTGCAAGTGTGTGAAAAACGAGGTGTTGAAGAACATATCTTTTCTATCAAAATTAGCTGGTTTAGAAAAACGAGATGCAATGTACAGCACAAGAAATATAGCACAATGGAACGTAAAAACATACAGAACGTTCTATGGTAATCAAACATTAGAAAATAAACTACCACGACTTCTTAACAAACTCGCACAAAACGATATTGATCTCCAAAACACAACACGCCACAAACTGTTCGAGTATTTTTTTTTACACTACACCTAACCTTTTTTTCTGTGATTTGTCTACCTAATTCTTCTTTCTTTCACCATCATTGTAAGTTTTCTTTCCAGCCAGGACAATGCTGTTGATTTTATGCTGACTACTGTTACCGGATAAACAGCTCTGCTATATGTATTTTTTTGTTATCTGTATTTCCTGTATTTTCTTTATTGTATTGTATTGTATTTTCTTTATTTCTTTACTGTATTGCTGTCAAAGTGGGGGCCCGTGGCCTTGTCAAGCTGTCAAACGGCAGCTTTTACTACGGGTCCCCGCCATCATCTGTACCATGGTGGCAAATAAATTTGAATTTGAATTTGAACCTAACCCAACCAAACCCAACCAACCTAAGCTAAGCTAACCTAACCCAACCCAACCTAACCTAACCTAACCTAACCTTACCTAACCTAACCTAACCCAACCTAAACCAGCCTAACCCAACCTAACCTAACCCAACCTAACCTAACCTAACCTAACCCAACCCAAACCAACCTAACCTAACCCAACCTAACCTAACCTAACCTAACACAACCTAACCTAACACAACCTAACCTAACCTAACCTAACCCAACCCAACCTAACCTAACCTAACCCCACCCAACCCAACCCAACCTAACCTAACCTAACCTAACCCAACCTAACCAAACCTAACCTAACCTAACCTAACCTAACCCAACCCAACCCAACCTAACCTAACCTAACCTAACCTAGCCCAACCCAACCCTACCCAACCTAACCGAACCTAACCTAACCTAACCCAACCTAACCTAACCTAACCTAACCCAACCCAACCTAACCTAACCTAACCTAACCCAACCTAACCCAACCTAACCCAACCCTACCTAACCTAACCCAACCCAACCCAACCTAACCTAACCTAAACTAACCTAACCCAACCTAACCCAACATAACCCAACCCAACCCAACCTAACTAACCCAACCCAAACCAACCTAACAACCTAACCTAACCCAACCCAACCCAACCTAACCCAACCTGACCTAACCTAACCCAACCCAACCTAACCCAACCCAACCCAACCTAACCTAACATAACCCAACCCAACCTATCCTAACCCAACCTAACCCAACCCAATCTAACCCGACCCAACCCAACCTAACCTAACTCCACCTAACCTAACATAACCTAACCTAACCCAACCTAACCTAACCTAACCTAACCCAACCCAACCCAACCCAACCTAACCTAACCTAACATAAGCCAACCCAACCTAACCCAACCCAACCTAACCTAACCTAACCTAACACAACCCAACCCAACCCAACCTAACCTAACCCAACCCAACCCAACCTAACCCAACCCAACCTAACGTAACCTAACCTAACATAACCCAACCCAACCTAACCTAACATAAACTAACATAACCTAACCTAACCCAACCCAACCCAACCTAACCCAACCTAACCTAATCTAACCCAACCCAACCTAACCTAACCTAACCCAACCAAACACAACCTAACCTAACCTAACCCAACCAAACCTAACGTAACCCAACCCAACCCAACCTAACCTAACCCAACCCAACCTAACCTTACCCAACCTAACCTAACTTAACCTAACCTAACCCAACCTAACCTAACCTAACCCAACCCAACCCAACCCAACCTAACCCAACCCAACCCAACCTAACCTAACCTAACCTAACCCAACCCAACCCAACCTAACCTAACCTAACCTAACTTAACCCAACTCAACCCAACCCAACCTAACCTAACCTCACCTAACCCAACCCAACGCAACCTAACCTAACCTAGCCTAACCCAACCACACCCAACCTAACCTAACCTAACCCAAGCCAACCGAACCTAATCCAACCTAACCTAACCTAACCTAACCCAACCCAACCTAACCTAACCCAACCCAACCTAACCTAACCTAACCCAACCCAACCTAACTTAACCTAACCTAACCTAACCTAACCTAACCCAAGCTAACCTAACCTAACCTAACCCAACCCAATCCAACCCAACCTAACATAACCCAACCTAGCCTAACCTAACCCAACCCAACCCAATCTAACCTAACCTAACCCAACCCAACCCAACCTAACCCAACCAAACCTAACCCAACCCAACCCAACATAACTCAACCCAATCCCACCTAACCTAACATAACCCATCCCAACCTAACCTAACATAACCTAACATAACCTAACCTAACCTAACCCAACCCAACCTAACCTAACCTAATCTAACCCAACCTAACCCAACCTAACCCAACCGAACCTAACCTAATTACCTAACCTAACCCAACCCAACGTAACCTAACCCAACCCAACCTAACCTAACCTAACCTATACCAACCCAACCTAACCTAACCCAACCAAACCCAACCTAACCTAACCTAACCCAACCTAACCTAACATAACCCAACCTAACCTAACCTAACCTAACCCAACCCAACCCAACCTAACCTAACCTAACCTAACCCAACCTAACCTAACTTAACCTAACCTAACCCAACCTAACCTAACCTCATCATCATCATCAGCCTTACTACACCCACTGCAGGGCAAAGGCCTCTCCCATGTCTCTCCAATTAACCCTATCCTTTGCCAGCTGCATCCACCCTTTGCCTGCAAACTTCTTAATCTCATCCGCCCATCTAACCTTCTGCCGCCCCCTGCTACGCTTACTTTCTCTTGGAACCCACTCCGTTACCCTTAAAGACCAGCGGTTATCTTGCCTTCGCATTACATGCCCTGCCCAAGCCCATTTCTTTCTCTTGATTTCGACTAGGATGTCATTAACCCGTGTTTGTTCCCTCACCCACTCTGCCCGCTTCCGATCTCTTAACGTTACACCTATCATTTTTCTTTCCATGGCTCGCTGCGTTGTCCTTAACTTAAGCTGAACTCTTTTCGTTAGCCTCCTCGTTTCTGCCCCGTAGGTGAGTACCGGTAAGATTATGCTATTGTACACTTTCCTCTTGAGGGAAATTGGTAAACTACCACTCATGATCTGCGAGAATTTGCCATATGCGCTCCACCCCATTCTTATCCTTCTAGTTATCTCCCTCTCATGATCCGGATCAGCTGTCACTACCTGCCCTAAGTAGACGTATTCCGGCACCATTTCTAGGCTCTCGCTGCCAATTGTGAACTGTTGTTCCCTTGCTAGGCTGTTGAACATTACCTTGGTTTTCTGCATGTTAATTTTTAGACCCATCGATCTGCTCTGCCTGTCTAACTCGTTGATCATGATTTGCAGTTCACCTCCTGAGTGACTCAGCAAGGCAATGTCATCAGCAAATCTCAGATTATTTAGGTATTCTCAATTTATTCTTATTCCCAACTCTTCCCAATTCAGGCCTCGAAATACCTCCTGCAAACATGCGGTAAACAGCATTGGCGAGATCGTGTCTCCTTGCCTGACGCCCTTCCTTATTGGAATTTTATTGCTGACTTTATCGAGGACTATAGTAGCTGTGCAGTTGCTATATATATCTTCCAGTATTTTGACATAAGGCTCTTCTACCCCCTGATTACGCAATGCCTGTATGACTGCGGAGGTTTCCACTGAGTCGAATGCTTTCTCGTAATCAATGAAAGCTATATATAGAGGTTGGTTATATTCTGCGCATTTCTCTATCACCTGATTGATAGTGTGAATATGATCTATTGTAGAATATCCTTTACGAAAGCCTGCCTGATCATTTGGTTGATTAAAGTCTAACGTTGCCCTGACTCTATTAGCGATCACCTTAGTAAATACTTTGTAGGCAACGGATAGTAAGCTGATCGGCCTGTAATTTTTCAAGTCCTTGGCGTCTCCCTTCTTATGAATTAAGATAATGTTTGCATTCTTCCAAGCTTCTGGTACAGTCGAGGTCATAAGGCATTGCGTATACAGGGTGGCTAGTTTCTCTAGCACGATGTCCCCTCCATCCTTCAACAGATCTGCTGTTACCTGATCCTCCCCAGCTGCTTTTCCCCTTTTCATTGCTTCTAAGGCTTTCTTTACTTCATCTTTCGTAACTGGCGGGATGACGTATTGCTGTGCACTGCTGTCTTTCTCATTAGCGCTCTGATTACATTGGCTACTGTACAGGTCTGTGTAGAACTCTTCGGCTACGTTAACTATCTTAGCCATATTGCTAATGACATTGCCCTGCTTGTCTCTTAATGCATACATCTGGTTTTTACCTATGCCTAGTTTCCTCTTCACTGTTTTTAGGCTACCTCCGTTCTTTATAGCATGCTCGATTCTCTCCATATTAAACTTCCTTATGTCGGCTACCTTGCGCTTATTTATTAACTTTGATAGCTCCGTTAGTTCTATTCTATCGGTAGTGTTAGATGCCTTCATGTTTTGGCACTTCTTAATCAGATCTTTCGTCACCTGAGATAGCTTCCCGGTATCTTTTCGAACTGTCCTACCGCCTACTTCTACGGCGCACTCCGTAATTATTGATGTCAGGTTATCGTGCATTGAATGAACATCAAGATCATCTTCCTCAGTTAAAGCCGAGTATCTGTTTTGCAGCGCTATCCTAAACTCCTGTGCTTTCCCTCTTACGGCTAACTCGTTAATGGTCTTCTTCTTCGCTAGCTTCTTCCGTTCCCTCTTCAAGTCTAAGCTAATTCTAGACCTTACCATTCTATGGTCGCTGCAACGCACCCTTCCGAGGACGGCCACATCCTTAATGATGCCAGGTTTAGTGCATAGTATGAAGTCGATTTCATTTTTAATCTCACCATTGGGGCTCTTCCAGGTCCACTTCCTGTTTTCTCGTTTGCGGAAGAAGGTATTCATGATCCGTAAATTATTTCTATCCGCGAATTCGACTAATAACTCTCCCCTGCTATTTCTAGAGCCTATCCCATAGTCACCTACCGCGTGGTCGTCAGCCTGCTTCTTGCCCACCTTCGCATTGAAGTCACCCATCAGTACAGTGTACTGCGATTTTACTTTATTCATTGCTGATTCTACGTCCTCATAGAAGCTTTCAACGGCCTGGTCATCATGGCTGGATGTGGGTGCGTAGGCCTGCACCACTTTCAGCTTGTACCTCCTATTCAGCCTAATTACTATAGCTGCTACCCTCTCGTTAATACTGTAGAGCTCCTCTACGTTGCCAGCTATATCCTTATTAATGAGGAAACCCACACCTAGTTCTCGTCTATCCTATAACCCGCGATAGCACAGTATGTGTCCGTCCTTTAGTACTGTATACGCCTCACCTGTCCTCCTAACTTCGCTAAGCCCTATCACATCCCATTTAATTCCCGCTAGTTCCTCGAACAGCACTGCTAGGCTAGCCTCACTAGCTAAAGTTCTAGCGTTAAACGTTGCCAGGTTCAGATTCCAATGGCGGCCTGTCCGGAGCCAGAGATTCTTAGCACCCTCCGCTGCGTCACAGGTCTGACCGCCGCCGTGGTCAGTTGCTCTGCAGCCGCTGGGGACTGAGGGCCGAGGGTTAATTGGTTTGATCATAGAAGGTTGTGGCCAAGTACTACACCAGGGTGGCCAAATCCTGTTCTGGTGAGAGAGTGCGTTGTCGGTTCTGGTCACCGAGATAAGGCCGCACTCCAGGCCTGGTTATGCATTTCCATCGACACGCGTTTTTTTTTTTAAACCCGGTGGAGAATTGCGCGGCACCAGGATTTGAACCCCGGTCCTCCTGCACGCGAGGCGGATGTTCTACCTCTACGCCATCGCTGCATCCTAACCTAACCTAACCCAACCCAACCCAACCTAACCTAACCTAACATAACCCAACCCAACCCAACCTAACCACACCCAACCCAACCTAACCTAACCCAACCCAACCCTGACCAACCTAACCTAACCCAACCCAACCCAACCTAACCTAACCTAACCCAACCCAAACGAACCGAACCTAACCTAACCTAACCCAGCCCAACCTAACCTAACCCAACCCAACCTAACCTAACCTAACCCAACCCAACCCAACCCAACCTAACCCAACCTAACCTAACCTAACCTAATCTAACCCAAACCAACCCAGGCTAACATAACCTAACCCAACCCAACCCAACCGAACCCAACCGAACCCAACCTAACCTAACCTAACCTAACCTAACCCAACCCAACCCAACCCAACCTAACCCAACCCAACCTAACCTAACCTAACCCAACCTAACCCAACCTAATCTAACCTAACCTAGCCTAACCTCACCTCACCCAACCCAACTCAACCCAACGCAACATAACCTAACCTAACCTAACGCAACCCAACCCAACCCAACCTAACCTAACCTAACGTAACGTAACCTAACCTAACCCAACCCAACCCAACCTAACCTAACCTAACCTAACCCAACCCAACCTAACCTAACCTAACCTAACCTAATCCAACCCAACCCAACCTAACCTGTGATAGTGAAAGTGATAGTGAAAGTGAATTGCCCCAGCTATCAGAACATGACATCACGGCAATTCATCGATTGCCGGCAAAGCGTGACAAAGTGCCTGGCATCATCTGCCGTTTCACGAGACAGAGCATGAGGGACAAATGGTGGGCTAACAGGCGGGAGTTGACCACTGCGGGTGCCAATGTTCACATGTTGGAAAACCTGACCAGGCGAAATCGAGAACTGCTGAGGGAAGTGAAAGAATGGGCGAAAACGAATCAGTACAAGTATGTCTGGCACAGCAACGGTAAGATTCTGATAAGAAAGACTGATGGCGCGTCAGCAATGCTAGTGCAGCACTTTTGCGACCTTGGCAAGCTGCAATAAGAAGGGAGAATTGATTTCGAATTTTTATTTGTTTCCTGCCAAAAATGCAGACTGTAACAGAAAAGAATTATCTACTCCCAGAGAACTTCAAAGATTACCTTGGCCCGGTTTTCCAGACGTCATTCAAATGTCTTCATATCAATGCTCGATCTGTCAGACGTAAAGAAGCATATTTCGACACTTTCTTTCAACAACTAAATGTTCCCATTGACGCTATCATGATCAGCGAAACTTGGTCTACAAGTGATTATGATGTCTTTCGAATTCCTGGTTATGAGACATTTTTTCTGAATCGATACGCTGGTATTGGTGGTGGCGTATCCATATCATTTAAAAAGAAGTGGCGGCCTGAAATATTAGAGCGATTCACAGTTTCTGTGAAAGAATATGAAATCTTGACAATGTGTTGGAACAACACTATTTTTGCAGTGTGCTATCGTCCACCAAAGGGTTGCGTAGCCATATTCTTGAATTTTCTTGAAAGCCTGATTACATTTGCAACCAGTCAGCATTTAAACATTGTCCTTGGTGGTGACCTAAACATTAATATGTTATCGGTTGATGCATCCCAAATGAGTTTAGATTTATTGCTTAGAACACATGGACTTCTGAATGCAATCAAAATGCCAACGCGTGTTACGATCACGTCTTCATCGCTGATCGATTTGTTTATCACTAACCATGACCCTAGTATGATCACATCTGGAGTAATAATTTCTGACATCAGCGATCACTTGCCAATATTTATGTGTGTTAAAAACATGTCTAAAAAGAAACGTAGTTCAACATATTCTTTCCAACTTATATCTGAAAAAACACTGCCCACATTTAGAAACTCGGTAGAAAAGAACAACTGGAGGCCTGTCCTTTTAGAAAATGACGCCAATAATGCTTACGAGGCATTCTTAGGCATTCTGAAGCCGATTTACGAGGCCTGTTTCCCAATATTAACAAAAAAACAAAGGCGTCACAGTCGCAAACCATGGATCACACCGGAGTTGGTGGCAAAGATAAACACAAAGAACATCCTATACCATAAGTTTATTAAATCGAGAGCTGAATGTGATCTGACAGCGTTTAAAAAATATCGAAACCGCTTGAATACTGAGCTCAAGAAAGCCAGAAACGCCTATTACACAAATCAATACACGTCAACTTGTGGTCGTGTCGACATTATGTGGAAGCGGCTAAACGCAATTTTGGGGAGAAATAGCAAATCAGGTGAATTAAATATGCTAAATATTGATGGTGTAAGTATAACTGGAAAAGAATTAGCAGATACGTTTAATACGCACTTTGTTTGCGCTTCTAGAAATCAAGTCCCGCATAACAATCTCAGTGATGTTGTTCATATAGGCGACACTGTATTTCTCAAACCGGTTGAAGAAGCAGATGTAACGGCAGCCTTCCACGAACTAAACAATAGCACATCCATTGATATTGATGGCCTCCAGATAAAGCCTATACGGTATATTTTTGACCTTATTTTACCATACATCACGCATATCTTAAACCTTTGTGTCAGTACCGCTGTATTTCCTCGTAAAATGCAGATTGCACGTGTAACAGTTATCTTTAAAAAGGGTGATAAAAACCAGCTCGGGAATTACAGGCCAATATCTATCTTACCCGTGTTTTCTAAGCTACTAGAAAAAGTAATACTTAGAAACTTTTTGCAGTTTGAAGAAAAACACAAAATTATAACAGCAGCTCAGTATGGCTTCCGTAAGCACCGCTCTACTGAACTTGCACTATTAGATCAACGAGAATATATATTGAACGAACTCGAACATAATAGGATAGTCATTGGTATTTTTCTTGATTTTTCGAAGGCATTCGACTTATTAAACCATACAATACTTCTTCGTAAACTTGAGCGTTGTGGCTTCCGCGGCCATGCACTATCGCTTGTGCAGTCATACCTCATGGATCGCAAACAGGCAGTGGCAATAAATGGTCTCCTCTCAGATATGCAATCTGTAGGCTGTGGCGTTCCACAAGGTAGCATTTTGGGTCCATTTCTGTTTAATCTTTACATCAATGACATTGTACATGCAACTCCATTCGTTAAATTTATCATCTATGCTGATGACACCAGTATTTTTCTTGCCGGAGATAATGCAGCTGAACTCACAGATACTGCAAACAATGCACTGAAGCAAATAGAAAACTGGAGTAGCAGAAATGCGTTGCGGATTAACACAGCAAAGACTAAAGTCGTTGTTTTCAGAGGTAGAAACAAGAAGGTCTGTCTCACTAAGAACATATTCCTGCAGTCCGTACCCTTAGAAGTTGTGCCTTCATTTAAAACATTAGGTATATTATTTAATGAAAGAATGTCATGGGATGATCATGTTAGCTTTGTAACAAATAAATGTTCACGTATTATTGGTCTTCTTTACAAGAACCGTGACATACTGCCGCGAAATGTAATGCTAATGCTATATAATTCATTGATACAATCTCATTTCAGCTATTGCCATTTAACCTGGGGTGCAACAACAGCAGGCAATCTTCAGAAACTACACTTGTTACAGAAAAAATTTCTAAGAATTGTTGAAAATGTTTCGCATACCTACCATACGGCCGCACTTTTCTTAAAGTATAACTTACTACCAATTACTAAGCTTTATGACTATCGTCTGTGCAAGTGTGTGAAAAACGAGGTGTTGAAGAACATATCTTTTCTATCAAAATTAGCTGGTTTAGAAAAACGAGATGCAATGTACAGCACAAGAAATATAGCACAATGGAACGTAAAAACATACAGAACGTTCTATGGTAATCAAACATTAGAAAATAAACTACCACGACTTCTTAACAAACTCGCACAAAACGATATTGATCTCCAAAACACAACACGCCACAAACTGTTCGAGTATTTTTTTTTTACACTACACCTAACCTTTTTTTCTGTGATTTGTCTACCTAATTCTTCTTTCTTTCACCATCATTGTAAGTTTTCTTTCCAGCCAGGACAATGCTGTTGATTTTATGCTGACTACTGTTACCGGATAAACAGCTCTGCTATATGTATTTTTTTGTTATCTGTATTTCCTGTATTTTCTTTATTGTATTGTATTGTATTTTCTTTATTTCTTTACTGTATTGCTGTCAAAGTGGGGGCCCGTGGCCTTGTCAAGCTGTCAAACGGCAGCTTTTACTACGGGTCCCCGCCATCATCTGTACCATGGTGGCAAATAAATTTGAATTTGAATTTGAACCTAACCCAACCAAACCCAACCAACCTAAGCTAAGCTAACCTAACCCAACCCAACCTAACCTAACCTAACCTAACCTTACCTAACCTAACCTAACCCAACCTAAACCAGCCTAACCCAACCTAACCTAACCCAACCTAACCTAACCTAACCCAACCCAAACCAACCTAACCTAACCCAACCTAACCTAACCTAACACAACCTAACCTAACACAACCTAACCTAACCTAACCCAACCCAACCTAACCTAACCTAACCCCACCCAACCCAACCCAACCTAACCTAACCTAACCTAACCCAACCTAACCAAACCTAACCTAACCTAACCTAACCTAACCCAACCCAACCCAACCTAACCTAACCTAACCTAACCTAGCCCAACCCAACCCTACCCAACCTAACCGAACCTAACCTAACCCAACCTAACCTAACCTAACCTAACCCAACCCAACCTAACCTAACCTAACCTAACCTAACCCAACCTAACCCAACCTAACCCAACCCTACCTAACCTAACCCAACCCAACCCAACCTAACCTAACCTAAACTAACCTAACCCAACCTAACCCAACCCAACCCAACCTAACTAACCCAACCCAAACCAACCTAACAACCTAACCTAACCCAACCCAACCCAACCTAACCCAACCTGACCTAACCTAACCCAACCCAACCTAACCCAACCCAACCCAACCCAACCCAACCTAACCTAACATAACCCAACCCAACCTATCCTAACCCAACCTAACCCAACCCAATCTAACCCGACCCAACCCAACCTAACCTAACTCCACCTAACCTAACATAACCTAACCTAACCCAACCTAACCTAACCTAACCTAACCCAACCCAACCCAACCCAACCTAACCTAACCTAACATAAGCCAACCCAACCTAACCCAACCCAACCTAACCTAACCTAACCTAACCCAACCCAACCCAACCCAGCCTAACCTAACCCAACCCAACCCAACCCAACCCAACCTAACCTAACCTAACCCAACCCAACCCAACCTAACCTAACCTAACCTAACCCAACCCAACCTAACCTAACCGAACCTAACCCAACCCAACCTAACCTAACCTAACCTAACCTAACCGAACCTAACCCAACCCAACCTAACCTAACCTAACCCAACACAACCAACCTAACCCAACCTAACCTAACCTAACCCAACCCAACCCAATCTAACCTAACCTAACCCAACCCAACCTAACCTAACCCAACCTAACCTAACCTAACGTAATCCAACCCAAACCAACCTAACCTAACCTAACCTAAACTAACCCAACCCAGCCTATCCTAACCTAACCTAACCTAACCTAACCCAACCCAACCTAACCCCAACCTAACCTAACCCAACCTAACCCAACCCAACCTAACCTAACCTAACCTAATCCAACCCAACCCAACGCAACCTAACCTAACCCAACCCAACCTAACCTAACCTAACCTAACCTAACCCAACCCAACCCAACCTAACCTAACCTAACCATAACCCAACCCAACCCAACCTAACCTAACCTAACCTAACCAAACCTATCTTAACCCAACCGAACCCTACCTAACCCAACCTAACCAAACCTAACCTTACCCAACCTAACCTAACCCAACCTAACCTAACCTAACCCAACCCAACCCAACCCAACCTAACCTTACCTAATCCAACCCAACCCAACCCAACCTAACCTAACTTAACCTAACCTAACCTAACCTAACCCAACCCAACCTAACCTAACCTATCCCAACCCAACCTAACCCAACCCAACCTAACCTAACTTAACCTAACCTAACCTAACTTAACTCATATAAGCTGTGCTAAAGAAACAAACAGCAGCGGCAGCATATAGCTCCATGCTGGCCAATTTAAAAAAAAAATATTACATTAGGAGCATGCATCAGAAAAGTCTTCAGTCTCGTTTCATGTGGAAGTGTTTTTTCTTCAAAAAAGTATTAACACGAAGAGATGAGATGTATGTGAAAGATAATAGCCATAATAAACTGATAAGGCCCCCCTTACCGTATCGCAGGATAAGATGACAAGGCCAATTAAGCAACAAAATAAAACGGCGTACTACCCAAAATTTGTTTCCTGATAAAATAAATCAGTTTCATGGGGTAGAGAGAAGCCATAATAAACTGTTTGTTTCATGTAAATTATAAGAAGAAGGGTTCAGAACTGCAGAAACATTTCTCTCGTTCTGTGTTCCAACGTTAAAGTTTTCCGCCATCAGCGCCTGACTAACTGCACTTTTGCGGCTTTTTCTCATCTGAGAAATAGGTGTACGCGCAAGGTATATTTTAACTTTCACCCTCCTGTCAACTATGAGAGTGAAAAAAAAAGCTGTTTGCAAAACGGAGAAAACCAGTGAAAGATTATGCATGAAATTGCCCACTCATGCCATCAAGCAGCCGGGTAGTTTTAACGCTTGTGACCCGAACTGCAATTTTCAAACGGCCGAAAGTGTTCGCAGCAAGGAAAGAAGAAAAAAAAGCGAAAAACAGGAAAAAGAAATAACGTGCATACAGCCTGATCGCCGGGCCTTGGGGTTAACTCGGCTCACATATGAGAGCTTTCTTTCTCTGATGCGCGGCAGTGTTTCTGCGATCTTTTGTCTTTGGCCCCCTTTGCTCAAGAGCCTTCACAGATGAGCGTCGTCGTCGCATATATTAGAGAGGTCTTGCTGCCCTAAGTTTTGTTAGCAACAGAGTTGAGGTGATTGAGAATGCTTTTAACGTTTATTCTCTATAGGGAGGGGGCTTTTCTTTCTAAAACTTAAGGCCGCGTCATAAGCTCCTATTTGCATGGCCGTAACTCGGCTGCTGCACGATACCGCAGCTGTGCTCACCTGTTAAGTCGAGGAAATAGCCATTTCAGAAGGACGGGCCTTGAAGACTTGCCTAAATGTGTGACAACTTTCAAACAAGAAAAAAGAAATATGAGAACATCAACCAGTAGCCGCGAAAGTGAGTTGTGCAATTAAATTTGGCGGTTTTGCCCTGATAACAGAAAAACATCGGAAAAATTGTTTCAAGCATTATACGCTTTACTATGCGCTTAGCGGTGAAAGCAGGAAGAAGTCAAGATATTAGATGTAATATACGCCTAGAGATCATAAGTGAAAGAGTGCATTGATTACACCGAACACAATCACATCCCGTACTTGGGGTACTTAACACAAGTTAGATAGAATTATGATTTCATTGCAGCACGGAAATATTGATGGCACGCTAACGCAATGCAAGTGCATGGGCGATGGGTTATTTTCTTTCGGAATCCAAACCCGAGTCTTGTTGGCTGAATTTTTCAATTTTTAATTAAAGTATCATTGAATTACTTACTAATTTATTTATTTGTTTTATTGTTTGATAGTTTACTTCATTACGCGCTGCACCTCGTGGCATTTCAGGGCAAATATGTGAAAGAGTTTTCCTGCAATCTGTCAAACACACCAATCTAAGCAGAGATTATCGTAATTTTTTAATTACATTTCATTCTTATCAGCCGCGCTGGCAGCTCCGTCCCGGTAATGACAGTGATTCTGCGGCCCTTGAGACAATGACAAGGGATGAAAAACAAATAATAAAGGAAGTGATTGGAGCGGAATCGCTGAATTACCCCAACCTTGATCCTTCCGCTCGATTTAAGACAGCCCTCCTCTCGAATGCCTCTTGCAAAATCCCTGCCCCTCATTAACTGAAACAATCGAAACTGGACCCGAGCGTCTCTGTCAGCGTGTAAGCCATTGGCGTGTCGCGCCAGCAGTGGCGCTGCCAACGCCGCGCACATCAGCGCTCGTTGAGCCTCGTCGATGATGCTATCCGAGCTGTTCAGAACGACGCAGCCCCGACGCGTGCGTAGCGTTCGGTCTTGTAATAGGGAGACGAGCACACAGCGTTTCGAGACTGGGTCATTCCTCCGTGACGCGCGCGCTCCGACGCTTTTTTCTTTCGCATTTTTTCCCCCGTCGCTTTGCCGGACGGCGAACTGCACAACGCAGAAGCCGATCACAAGCCAGTAGTCCCGAGCCACGCAACTCTCTGCCGGCCAGCCACAGAGAACGTCGAAGGGTTCGGGAGGGAAGGGGAGGCGCGGGGGGAAGGAAAGGGAGCATTCTGCAGTTCGGGCAAATGATGGCCCACCCTCACGATCGGCCCAGTCGGCGGGCGAGAAAGTTTGCGCTCTCTGCGGCCGTTATTCAGGTGGGGAATGCGGCGAGTGGCATTTCCATCGAAAGCCGATATTGTTTCGCGCTGAGGCTAGTTTTGTCTGCGCCGGCGGGGGGTTCTATTTGTCTAAAGGCGCGAGTGACGCCGTGTTTGCGCGTTCGCGGGCTGCAGCCAATGCGCTCGCGCGGCCTCCGGGGAAGTTTTGCGGGCCGTGAAAGAGGACACCCGTTTCAGGAGAGACCTGCCCGCTTTGTTCCCTCCGCATGCTCCTCTTTGATGGCGCCGGCATCAGCGTGTCTGGTTTCTTTTGTCTACCTTTAATTTCGGCGCGTTTGGAGAGGTTAAAGTTAGCTCCACGGGAACCGGTAGAAACGACAGAGTCGCGCAGAGAGCGAACGATTTTTTTTTCATTGCTGTCTCGAAAAGCCAAGGAGGTAGTATTTATGGTGTCTGAGATTTACGAGACAATGATAATTAATCATGACTTCGCTTTATCCTGTCGCCTTTCTAAGAGTGCCGTTCATTTGTCGTTTTACTTGAAGTGGCGTTGCATTAAGTCGCATCATGGTGAGAAATCACTCGTGCCTAGTAATCAGAATGATCTGCCTGCCTCTTTTTTAAGGGTAATTTTATCTCGCTGCTTGGAAGCCCTGTTCTCCGCAGCTATATGGCATTGAAGTTGGTTTCTCCGATTTAATCTCTTCCTGGTCTGTCCCTCAGAATCAGCAAGGAGGCCGGAGCTTAGAACCTTTCTTTTTTCTTTTTCTCGAGGCGGATAAAGACACGGAAGAAAGTTCCGTGAATGACAAAAGAAGCACGCCCATGGCACAGAGACGGGAGGGGGATTCTCGGGCAGCAAAAACTATCGAAGATGAATTGATCGCACAAAAGAATTAATTTAAAGTTGGACCGACGAGAATCCCGCACGAACAAAATTGATTTCGATATCTGTATTACTGACGCAGAGCCCGGACTTCGTTTCGGACGCGGAAAAAAAAGAGAAGGAGCGGAGGGCGACCAGTGCAGGAATTCGAGAGTTCCCAGCTGTTTCTTTGCGACATGGGCGCATGAATAAGAAGAGAAGCTAAAACGAAGGTCGAGTGAGATAAAGGAGACAGAGACACCCGCAAAGAAGAAAAATTATTCCGTACGAAAGAGGTGCAGCAGCCGAGCCGGCCGGAGAAGAGATGTCGGGAGAAGAAGGAAAGAGGGGGGGGGAGGGAGGAGTGGCGCCCTGCGAAAAAACGAAGTGAGCCCGCGCGCTTCTCGGTACACGACTGGATCCGGGTTCCTTTGCGCCCGGCGTTCGATTGTCGGAACAAATTTATTTCTCAAGCCGCTC
>NC_135497.1:158499873-158605355 GCF_052857255.1 Amblyomma americanum | reverse complement strand
AAGTGCCGCGCGACGAGACCCCCGCCTCCTCGTCGGTTCCTTTGTGAGCATCACGCCGCCGGCGCGGCGCTGCTGCTCGCGTTACGCACGACGGTGAGGAGGGAGCGTCGCGAAAAAAGCGGTTCACTGGCCCACGCGCTCGACGGAAGCACGCTGGCGCTATTCTTTCCGGACGGATATGCGCGAATGGTGCGAGCCGGTGTGGTTCGCTGGCTCTCTTCCCTGAAGAGCCAGCAGCTCGTCCGCCGGCCACACAAACCGCGTGTTCTCACCGAGGGTGAGCGAGTATAGACAGTGGTGGTTTGCGAGCGCGTGGACGTAGGGCGTGCGAACGATGGCAGGGCTCGTGTAGTCGTGCCTGCGTAAGCGTGCAGTTTAGCCACGATTTGTTTTGACCACTGTTCGCGCTGCCAATCCTGATGGCAAACAAGATGATAGCCAGCTATTTGGAAGTAACGGAGTCACTTCACGTTCGAAAAATCTTCGTTAATCAGGCCCAAGAATGTATAGCAAATGAACCAGGGACTCTGGCTAACTACGAACTCACCTAGCTTGCGAAAAAAATTGCCGAATCTGCTTTCTCAGGGAAAATTATACCAGTGAATGCGCTCAATAGGTGTAAAGCGAATATACCCGTAGAATATAGTTTTTCTTTCTCTCGCACTACCCTTTTGTTTTTATGCCACGTGAAATAAATTTCTATTCTTTCTTCGCTCTTGTTTTTCCTCTTTCTCTCTCTCTCTCTCTCTCTCTCTTTCTTTCTTTCTTTCTTTCTTTCTTTCTTTCGCGTTGCATTTCACATCCAGCAGTCCTTCTGCTGACACAGTCAGGCCAAGTCGTCTTCCACGACGATTGAAAGGTTCTCTCGTCTCAAGACTAACGCCGAGAAGTTTTCTGCATGCGGCACGCTTTTAGTGTCTTCCGCAGGTCTCGTGCACAATGTAAACATGACCGTGACAGATGCGCTTGTACCTCGCCCACTGATCTCAGGATTTGACCCGGGGTCCGCTCTTGCTGTTCCGAGTCTGCGCAGAGTGGAAACGGCGCAGGAAAGAAAGGATATATTTGTTGAGGCAATTTCATTTAGCAAATTTAGGGTACCCTGATCCTCTATAATGTTCATGGAGGTACGTATGGCAAAAAAAAGAGGCAGAGAGGTATGTGTTATTCTCTATAAAGAAATTCAGCTGAGCCGTAGGTGCACCTGAAGTCCTCTTCAAAATAAGAACTTCATACCGTATGTCTGGTGCAAGAATTCCAGGCACCTTTTAGCCAGTTTGCTCCTTAAAGGCTTAAATCGCACTCACGGGAACGAAAACTGCGTTTGAGGCTCGAACCATTTTACGTCCACGTCTTGGCACCGCAGTTTCAACACAGAGAGAGGAAAACGGGTTCCTAGGCAACGGAATTAAGTCTTAATCATTTTGAAACTCTCTCCCCCTGTTATTCAGTTTCGTTCACCTTCTCCTTGTGGTTGCGAACAACACCACGGCATATCCGTCTTTTCATCATGTTTGCATTTTTCAAATAAAAGCGCCTTCACTTCTTTTTTTCTCACAGGCCCCGCAAGCCCACCGCTGAACATCACGGCTCGGCCAACCGGTCCGAACTCGATCAAGATATCTTGGGAGGTAAGATTCAGAATTGTCCTCATCAGACCTGAGCAAAAGTTCGACTTGCCTACGTTATTCAAAATATACTTTTCAAGTCTGGGCGTTCCCGTGAACGTATACACTAAAAATGTTGCAGCTGTGGATCCAGCAGCTCTTTCTCTACATATATGACCTTTCTACACGCTATGCGCGACTTGTCTCTCTGAATGCTTAGCCTCCATGGCTACTAATGGATCCATTTAAATACATGCGCCACCGAAAACTTATCTGCGCCGTATTTACAAATAATCTTGCGGTGAAGCAGCTGGGAGCAGAAATTGGGAGGCTTTTAAGAGTACCGCTGTGTTGCTACATACGCAGTTCTTTAAAAGGTGACCACGTGGGAGTACAGTGAGCACTCTGTGACTTCCAATGGGGCTTAGGCTCCAGGAATGATGTACTTAAAAAAAAAACGCCGTAAAAGGACAGATGGCCGTTAAGATGTACTTGGGGTCCGACGAGGATACGCTGCATATGCTCATTAGTTGTACAATATTTGGATGATCCGCATGTTATACTCTTACCCGAAAATTTAGCTTACGCCTTCCACAGAAACCTTTTGGTCTAAAATCGATTAGGAGCCTTATGCTCAGACGTGGGCAGGAATGTGGAAGAATTGTTCAGCTCCTGGTAGGCGTAGTGTGTAAAAGTAGTAGTAAATTTTTAATAATAATAATAATAATAATAATAATAATAATTATAATAATAATAATAATAATAATAATAATAATAATAATAATAATAATAATAATAATAATAATAATAATAATAATAATAATAATAATGGTGATGATGATGATGATGATGATGATGATGATGATGATGATGATGATGATGGTGGTGGTGGTGGTGGTGGTTAAAAGATTTTTGCTAACCCCGGCATCTGCCATCACTGTGGCGGCGGCATCTGAACTGGGGCAGCGGAAATAAAGGATAGCAGGCAGTTTGAAGAAGTGAAATGAAAGAGGTGAGGGGACAGAAAAAAGGACGCAGGGAGTGGTCATATATACACTATTTACAGGCGCAAAACAGACGGGACGTCAAGCCCGTCGGTTCGAGAAATTCACAGAGGCTCACCAAGGTTCGCTCACGGGTGCGCGCACTACCCTGAGGCCACAATAACGTCTTGAGCGAGTCTGGGAATATGCCCAGCGCACTGTAGGCCGCGAGCATATCACGACGGCTTAGTGTAAAACAAATGCGTGTTACGCGAACTACCTCGCTACAGTAATTTCCATTTGTCGTGCAGTTTTTCAGCACGGTTTGGCCAATATAAGCTGCTTCTTCACAAATATATTTTTTTGTTACGAATCTCTCCCGGCTCGCACCTCCTACTTCTTTATTACTTAGCAGATATGAGCACTTTTCAACAAAGCCACTGCTGTATTGTGTCCGGGCTTTGCCTCATTTTTACAGCTCAAAGTTAATTGACAAAAAAGCGAGCTCCTTGCCAAAAAGCAGTTTCGCAAACTTCCTGGCGATCATCTGAGGTTTATCTAGCGCACATTTCAGTAAACGTCGCAGCTGGTTGTCTTTGGCAGAATTCCCAAGCTGGGCAAACAACACGGGAGCGTGCAAGCCTTGCTCTGATAGAGGCAACGGGAATACAGACTTCGAACAGACGCAGTGTCGTCAAGAGCACTGCGATAGCGCTCGAATTTGCTAATGTCACTGAAACATTGTGAAATGGGCGCGTCATCTGTTCAAACTCCGACAGCCCGTAGCTTAGTTTCTCCTTCTTTCGACATCGCTTTGCAATGTCTGAGACTTTCGTACGTGACGCTTCCGTTGTGACTACTTTGGCTCGAACCCGGTAATAAAGCTCGTCAGGAATCCCCTCTTTCCTATAGCTGTTATCATTCCGATAATTGCGTATTCAATAGCAGAATACCGTTGTAAAAATAACCTGCTCGCAATTCCGTTTTCTCTGACTGTTCTACTTTTTTTACTGGCTATTCTCCCGAAATGCAGTCAGTTACGCATTCCAGTGACATACAGTGGCAGTGAATAGATTCAATATATATATATATATATATATATATATATATATATATATATATATATATATATATATATATATATATATATATATATATATATATATAAAAGGCAGTTTCAGTAGCTGTGGAATGCTGCAAGCTAAACTTCTATGGCAGAAAATAGCCCATGACATACTTATTCGAGAGCAGCGACAGCTGCCACAGAAAGTGCTCTTTTGTGGCCAAAAAAAAAAAAAGGCTGGAAGACGGTCAGCCATTAAAAATACAGAATTCACGTCGGGTCCAATTTTGCAGCCATGGAAACTCCAAGTATCAAAAGCAAGCAGGCACGTTGCCGCAAGATTATAGATGGCACTTCTTGTTTAATTCGCAAGTACTTCGTAGCTATTTATCTCCTCTTTTTTCTTTGCGGTGACAAGTTCTCTCAGCGTAGCAGCGCCATTCTCGAAACATTGCTTCATCCCATCTTTTGCTTTTCTTTTTGCCAAAAGTCATCGGGTGATAATTCTGTGAACGAAAGAATAAATGGTTTTTCTATCCGTTTTTTTTCCCCGCGCGCCTCGCATCAATGGTTCCGTTCCTAATTGAAGGCGCTAATTAGTGGACACTGGACAGCCATGATCGATACCGGAGAGACACGTTCAGCGCGCAGAGTGCAAGTTGGTCGCGGGAGGCTTTATTTCTATTTTTTTTCTTTCAAGCGCTCGAAAAGTTTTTCAGTTAGGGATTAGCACTGTCGGAAAGCGGTCGAAAAACGAGTCGCACTAGGGGCTCCTTTTGTCCAGTGCTTCAAGTTAATGAAAAAATGCAAGAAAGAAACGGACGCGTTAGCTCGGTTTGCTGAACGGAGTAAACATGAATTTTCGCGCATTAACATGGAGGATGGAATTTAGTCCGCGCATTGAAATGTCAGCGATTGCTGCAGGTGACTTTTCCTCTGAAAAAAAAAAAGACGGGGGGGGGGGGGAGAATTGGAGGAACGTACGTGCAAGAAGAGCTAGCTTCTCTTTTAGCGATACATTTACGTGTCTGGTAATCGACAGAAATTAGTGTTACTGCTGACACATTTGCTTCTTATGCTATACCTTGTTTTCAATCATTTTTATACACTGGCACACTGCGTAGAGGAGGGGGCGTGGCCGTCATTGTGAAAGATGCGTGGTCTGTATCAGAAATGGCACTTTCCTTTTTGCGAGCTTAAGTGGTTGCGTTGCAACTTTGCTCATCCAGCTGAGGTGTTAATAGTTGTATTGTCTGTTTACCGCCCCCCTTGTTACAACGTTCGGCTATTTCTATCAGAGCTTGATATAGCATTATCATCCCTTTCTCTCGACGAGCATGTGTGTATGTTAGGCGATGTCAACATTGATACCCTCCGCCCTACTCTGCCTCAGGTCACCGAATATCTCGATATTCTATCGAAATGGGGATTAGAAAGCTTAATTCATCAGGCAACACGTGAAGAATTTCTTTCAGGAAAGTTGGTCAAATACTGCACTGACCGTATTAATGTCCGGAGCTCCAATCTTGAAGCACAGGGAACTGTTGTAGAAACCGAGATCGCTGATCACTATTTCGTCTGCTGTCGTCTTTTAGAATATGCCAAACCTCTGATTGCCAGCAAAATGAAAAAGGAAACTTCCATTGTTTATCCCAGGCTCTTTGACGAATGCATCACACAACATGACTGGCACTTCCTTGTGATGTACGGTCTCTACAGCTAATTTATACGACCATTTTGTTCAGATACTCCGTGATTATAGGAACAAATGTGCACGCTCCTTAAAAGTCTGATTACGTCGCGAAGCGAAGAAATAGTTATCATCGCAAACATTAACGGCAATTAAGGAAAAATACCTTTTGTGGGCTCATGCAAAACGGGCTCCTAACCGTCCCGAGCTGCTGATGAAATTCAAAATATGTAGAAATCGAGGCAATTCCATGATCCGCTTGGCTAAGCGAAATCATTTGCGCGGCAAATTTAAGGAAGCTCGTTCAGACATAAAAAAAGACGTGGTCTCTCGCAAATGAATTAAGGGGCGTACACAAACGTGGAAGGAGCCAGCTATCACTCTTTCCACGTTTTTCTGCACACAGGGGAAGCGTTTCAAATGAACTTAACTCGTTCTTCTCACGCGTCTGTGGTACCCTGATTTCTGCACTTTAAGAAACACCGCACGTGAATCTGCTCATCTTCCTGCTCTCTCTCTCTCTGATCTAGATCTTAGATCAATACTTTTTAACTTAAAATCTAATAAATCACCTGGCGTTGATGGTATTTCCGTGGTCGAGCTACGGAGAAGTTTTGGTGTTGTTAAGTATGTGCTTCTGTCATTGCTAAACGATGGTCTATCTAGGCGTATTGTCTCAACAGAATTGAAAAAGGCCATAGCAATACCCCTGTTCAAGGGAGGTGCGCGAAATGAGCATGAAAATTACCGGCCAATTTCCGTACTGCCATGTATCTCTCAAATATTAGAAAAACACCTACTGCAAGTCATGACTAAGTATCTCGATGTCAATACCATTGTTTCTAGTGCGCAGTACGGCTTTATACCAGGCAAAGGCACACAGGCTCTTCTAGAGGACATTTCAGACCTCATAAATTCAGTTTTTGACACCAGTCAGGTTGTATGCGCTCTCTTCCTCGATGTTAGCAAAGCTTTTGACAGTGTATACCGTAGTCTTTTAATAACTAAACTTTCATTGATAGGGTATCGAGGGCCTATTTTAAAACTGCTTATTAACTTTTTAGAGGATAGAACGCCATTTGTTTCCATGGACAGTACCGTAGTAACGTAACAATGATAAAAGCCTGAGTACATCAAGCATCACTCTTAAGTCCACTTCTTTTTAACCTATATGTCAATGACCTCGCTGCTGCTATTCCTGCCTCTACTTTTCAATATGCACACCATACTGTTATCTTATCTCAAGGTTCCCGCTTCACAGACGCAATCTCCCACCTGCAAAATGCAAAGGTTAGCGTTATGAATTGCTTTCCTGAAAATGTGGTTAGTGTAAACGTCCCCAAAACACAGCTTACCTGTTTCCCCAATCCTTTGAAGAAAGTTAGTTTAACTATTCCACTACTGGTGAACGCTTCATCTTGTTCTCCTTGCACTTGTTCGCCATATGTCGCATTTATTAAATACTTGGGTGTCCTACTTGACAGTGACTTCGCTTGCAATTCCAACCTGGCCTATATATGCCCACGGCTACGTGCAGTGTCAGGCACATTATACAGCGTTAGATACTGCATGTCTTTGTCCGTTCGTAATATACAAGCACTGGGTTATAGTATACTTCGCTATGGGATTACTGTGTTCGGTCATTGCACGTTGCGATGGAAAAACAGAATAAACACCTTTGATCTATTTTAAATATTATTAGCTATGATTTAGGATTAGTCTCCGGCACTGACCTTTTTAAAGCCTTACGATTCTCGAACTGCAATGCCCTTCTCATAGCAAATGTTATCATGAGGCATTTTTGGTCTAATAAGTACAAACTATAATATGTTCCCGAGCGTTCTCTGCGGCCTAAAGACCGCTTTCGGGTGCCTCGCCGCTGTTCCTGACACGGACGGCGAACTCGTAGTTATTTCATTCCCTTTCTTAATCAGCTACCAGCAAGTGCTTTTCGCGCGAAAACGAAGCACAAACTTTAAAAAATTCTTCGTCACATTAACCTTTAATATTCCAGCCCTCGGTATTTTTTTTCAGGCCCATTAAACTCATATAAACGTATGAAATCGCAGTCTAATGGGACGATCGAAATTTCCGGAGCCCTTCACTGCGGCGTCTCTCATAGCCTGAGTCGCTTTGGGACGTTAAACTCAACTAAATGAATGAATGCAATATTTTTCCGGCCACTTGATTAAACAGTTACTGACTGAAATAATTTTTTTTTCATTTGGTTCTGTTGTTCTGTGCCTTGCTGATATCGTATGTAAACTCTTGCCTCGTTTTTCTTGTTCATTTCAAATCGCGGGCTCTTAGCACGATAAAAAAAATTCCAGGGTTTTAGTGTACATAGCAGCATGGTCAATTCTCGGTTGTTGTGCATTAGGAATGCTTCCTCATAGTGCATTTCAGTGTAAGTTACGTGGTTTGTTTTCCTTTCTTTCACCTCCCATTGCTGTTGGTGCTACTTCGTTTTGTATGTTTCCTGCTAAAAATGTTTTCATGTTTTCGCATATTTTGTAGTGTGACATTTCACATTGTGAACGCTGCCTGTTGGCTCTGCGTTTCAAGCCCAGTGCGGCTTTGGCAGGCCTATTATGTATTAGTAGTGATGAAACTCTCAAAGTGATAAAGTATTATTATTATTATTATTATTATTATTATTATTATTATTATTATTATTATTATTATTATTATTATTATTATTATTATTATTATTATTATTATTATTATTATTATTATTATTATTATTACGTCTTTTATCGCGCTTGCTATTTCAGAAACTACGGACGCATCTGTGATCAGTGCGTAAGCCATATTTAGCTCTGCAACTCCAAGGTATTCTGAAGCAGCGGATGGAATTTTACGGCGTGTTTAATGATTTAAAAGGCAGAAAATATAACTGCAGCGTTAACATTTTCAAAGCAGCGCCGATCCGGCTTGACGCGTGCGCTATTACAGATAAGTAAAAGAAAACGTGCTTCTCAGTTTTACGGTATTTAACGGTACATATTTGGCCCCACTTTGTGAACCACTGATGCTGGTTCATCACTTTGTATAGTTAAAAACACTGCATTTGTAGAGGACAGCGCTCGTGGGGGTTTCTACTCGTAGTAGCCAAATCACCAAAATAGCTTCAACGCTTGGAGGCAACGGTTTTCGCACACATTTTTTGTCATGTTTACTCAGAACTCAGTTAAGTCACGCATTTTGCTGCTTTTCGACATTGTCGTAGTGGAGGCCCAAAGCGCGATTTTTTTTCTCTCTTTCTGGATTTTCTCCGCACATCCTAGGAAAGTACAGTAGCTGAGCCACACAACAGCTCAATCTCTCCAGACCGCCACAAAAATTACCACACCTGTCCCTAACACAGACCATGTAGACATATATTAATATTAGTTTATGCCGCACCTTTATGTTCCTGGCCCAAAAATGTGACATCACGTTTGAGGAGAAATGTTTTCGTAAAGTCCTTCAAATGGAGCCTCAAAAGCTGAACCGCTAATGGTGCGCGACCTAGAAGGCTTATTACTGCTTTTTTTTCACCTGCTGCTCATGCGACAGTGAAGGGGCAACGCCAAAGCAGAGGTTCCTGTAAGGAGGGAAGGCGTGACACGCCGGGCGCTGTCAGGATCTCGAAGAAGCAAAGTTCATTTAACGCCAAGTTAAAATGCGCGCTTCATTCGTTTCCCGAGCTCGCTGGGGAGAAAGAGAGTCCGGTTTCCCTCAGGGCGCCCGCCGGCATTTGCAGAAGCTCTGCACACTGTCATTACTGTGGCGTGCGCTGGGCGTTGCGCCCGAGCAATGAACGCTGAGTTATCCGCCTGCCTCCGCCGGCGGCCGAAAGTAGAGTGCTCACGCGCTTCCCGCAAAAGAACCCCTGCACCTTGCCAGGCGGCCATCGATTTATTGAACGCTCGGACGTGTTCATGACTTCTCGCACCGCACCGACTGTTGGTCCCTCTGCCCAGCGCGTTTGTCAACTTCTGGTGTGTTTGTATACGCGAGTATCTGCTTTAGACTATATGGTAATGGCTCAGTTCGAGGATAGAGCGGGTCACAATGAGGTATGTGGGGTTTAACGTCCTGTTGATGCACCTGGGTAATGAGAGACGCCGTAGCAAAGTGGTGTGGGTTAATTTTCGACAACCTGGAGTTCTTTAACGTGCACTTACATCGCACAGAACACGGCGAGTTTATGCAGTCCTCCTCCATCAAAATGCGGATTCGATCCCGCGACCTCGTGCCCAGCACCAGAATGCCATAGCCACTGAGCTACCGAGGCGGAAAGGGGGGTCAATATGTCAGTATCGCTACAGCGGCAGCTTGTGTGAACTGTAAAAGTGTTCTTGAGAACCCACCTGTCAACGCCACGGACGCGGTTCGGCATGTTTGGCGTATTTCGTAATGAAGCTACAATAGAGCGCCTCTATATACGTTCTCTCCCTTGGAGATGCCAATGCTGCTGCTCTCCGGTCATTTATGCTTTGCTGTCTCGGTCTTATATACGTGTTTTCAGCGTGCCTGACCATAACAGCACTTGTAAACACAAGCAGTGAGGGCAGCAGTTAAATTATGTTTTCCCAAACATGAGTCCTTTTTCATGTTCTCTGTGGTCCACAACTTTGATAGCACCGGAAGGATGCGTTCAAGGCGAATTTTATTCTCACATTGGAACACTCAGAGAATGATAGCAGTGTCTGCCCAATAATACCAATTCTCCGAGTTACAGACGCACCAGGTTACGTTCGTAAACCAGCGAATCTGCATGCCCTCCAAGGGCTGGTCTCGTGAGCCAGTAGTGAACAGTCCTTGCGTGCGAACTGCTTTGAGAATTCTGCCGCTGATTTGCGGACGCCAGCTGTAAGCAATCGGCACCAAGGCAGAAACTACATATACCTTCGTTTCCCACAGATGATCATCTCTTTTGCCCTACCGAAGCTTTCTTAGCAATAAAAACAAAAGTCGCCTCGAGACACAGCCCCGCCAACGCCAGTTGAATGACAGCAAAATGTGCAGAACTTGCTGTTCATCGAGGTGGCTCAGCAGTCAGGTCTTTCTGCACTGGCGCCGCAGGTTATGTTCCTGGCCGTTTGCATTTCGTTGCAGTCCAAACGGACCAATTTGTTTCAGCAAGCGGTGAACAGGCCCTCAGAAGGTATCTCAATGTCAATAGGTCCCTAGCCATTCGTGAGAAGGAGCTCGATAAAGGTACGAAGTACTTCTCGCGGCGTCCCTGTCCCTTTCCTAATGAAAATTCAGGAGGGGTGGGGGGGGGGGGGGGGCACTTTGTTGACCTAAAGTGCGGTGAGGCGAAAGCCTTTAGCGCGGTATTCCGGCTTGTGTCACTGAAGTGTGGTTAAGATGTTGAATAAGTACCCAACTGTTTGTGAATCTGAAATGCTGGAGACACTGGAGGTCATTTGGGAGGCATCCGTCTGATTGGACGCCTTTCCGCACTCTCCAGCGTCCTAGACAAGGAGAAATACATATGCGTTGGCAGAAAGTAGCGCAGTCGTTAGCACGCTCGGCTGTGGAACGGGAGGATGGTGGTTCGAATCCCAACGGGCATAAAGATTATTTTCTTATCGAGTTCAAGAGCGTAACAGACGGACGGACGTGAGCATGAGCAATTAAATGCTTTCGCCTTAATATGTAGCGACCGCGACCGGTCACTCGAGCAAAGCGCTCATGGTGAGTACGACTTGATGCGCAGCCGCCCAAGGAGGAGGACTGGAATGGCCACCTGAAGGGCTACTACATCAGCTATCGACCGGTCGGCTCGAGTGAACAGCACTACCACAAGACGGTGGAGGTGCACAACCCACACCAGCGCCAGGAGATACACCTGACCAACCTGAGGTTGTCCATGTCGTACAGCGTGGCCATACAGGCTTTCACCGGCAAGGGCACGGGCCCCATGTCGCGCGAGGTCCTCGTCAAGACCCTTGACGACGGTGAGTGGCAACCACCACTTCCTCCTGAGCGAGGGACCAGATCGGTAATGACAGCACAGTTCCCGGCTCGTTTCAAGTAATGCTAATTCAGCTCACACAGCCGCCCATCCTAGTGGTGGCTAGTTGTCCGATGGAAAATTTCGCCGGTGTATAAATATTAACGAATGCGGTATTTTCTTTGTAGCTACATGCAAAGTGGGCACGCCGTAAAATCGTGAATCACAGATTATGTCGTACAGTGTCGCGCACCCTGTGCATTGAGCTTCCACTTGTGTGTTGGAGGCTTCCTAAGCGTACTCATCGAATAGTACGCAGTTATTTTCTTAGCACTTTCTCGGTTATTCTTTTAGCTGGACACTTATCGGTGCCCTCATCGGTTTTAATGGTCTCGAAGAGAAAGGCTATAATCGCGTATCTTTCATATTATGCAGTGAACGTCTTATTTCCTCTTTCTTACACCATCGACAGCCAGACGCACGCTTACGTAGCCTAGTACAAAAAGTTTTGCCTGCATGGGTCTCCTGTTGATAAGAGAATTAGGAAAGCTCGAGGACGTATTGAGAATGTTAATGCGGAGGGGGCAGAGTTGGAGTTTCCGAAACGTTCGAGATGACGTCAGCTATATTCAGTGAAGTATGCTTAGAGATACTCAGCGAGTGCAGATGAGAGAGCAATGCCGCAGCGGAGTAGCAAAGTTGATCTTGTGAAATCATCAAAAGCTCACTCAGTATTCTCGCGTATCTATGCCGCAACGTTTTGCTTCTATAGACAGTATACAGCCTTTTTAAGCTAGCACCGAGGATCTGGTTTTTGGTAACTGAATATGGTCGAGGTTATTTCTAGGAACAGGCTGCCGCGTGGCAACGGGCGCTCACGATTACAGGCAAGAATTCTTCCTTAATGAGCTTATTTGGCCATACGGTCTAGGTTCTGCTTGTTTCGTGTTCAGTACAAAGTATTCTCTACCACCGCAGCAGTTTTTTTTTTTGCGTTTATCAGTTCAGTGAGAATGACCCCTGCTTCACTGACCTAGCAGGGATAAAAAGGGGCCTCTTTCTTTGGTATTTATTTTCTCTCAGGATCCACAGAAATATGCCTATGGATTCCGTACGCGCCCTCTGGAACGCTTGGAGCATAGGCATCAATTAAGCCTTCTTAAAATCTCTATTTTTTTTACGGAGTAGGCGCTATGGCACCCCCAATGTGCATCAGGATCGAGTAGTATTCCAGCGGCCTTGCTACATGCACGCTTCCTGTAGCCTCACCGACATGGCGTGCCACTTTCACTGTATCTCTCCGCAGTACCACCGAGCCCTCCCAGCCTCGAAGTGGTTTCCGTATCCACAAGCTCCGTCACATTGGGATGGTCGCTGAAGACTTCTTTTGGGAACCCTGTGACAGGTAACCGCGCAATCTATCCTCTGGCGCAAAGGGCGCCTCTTCTCGAGGCGGAAAGCCGCATGAGCCACTGCGTCTCCCTTCGCCTTGGACGCAGAGTACGTGCTCCACCAGCGCAAGGAGGCCGACCACTGGCAGGAGACGCCCATCTCGACGACGCAGCCCGTGTACACGGTGCGAGATCTCGAGTGCGGCACCACGTACCAGTTCTACATGACTGCGCACAACTCACTCGGCCGCAGCGAGCCCAGCGACGTCATACGCGCCAAGACGGACGGCGCCGGTACGCAACGCTGCTCGGGCACCTGACACGGGCAAAAAGGATAGGAAGAGGGAGAGAGAAAGCCGTTCATGTATAACGAAAGGCACACGGCTGGGCTCGAAGGAGACATGAGGGGAGGGTCTTAAGTAGGCTGCTTTCCGTTCCGGTGCGACCTGTGGCTCCCAGATTCACTAAAACGGGAGAACCACAAAATAAAAAAAACGGAGCGCGGGTTAGCAACTCTTGCTTCCTGGAATTCTGTATTCTTACGCACTATTCATATGCATCCCCTGCGACGCACGTTTATATCAGTAGTATAAAAAAGTGGATTAGCTGGCAACTCTGCAAGCAAATCGTATCCCCGCCCGTACGTCTGCACTTTCCGACTCATTCCTTCACACTCTGCACCCAACGTGACTTGGGGTTGAAGCAGTGCAAGTGAGATAATATAGATTCCTGCGCATTTGCGCTCTCAACTTTGTTCTTTAACAGCTTAATATTACAGGTTCCTTGATCAGATCTGCACTGGTCACAATATTATGCGAAATTTTCAGTATAATTTTTCGGCAATGACCACCCTGCTCCCAGAGCCTTATGCATTTTCCCTCGTGCCGTATGTAGCGCTCAGCACGTTGCTATGACCGGTTCCTCTCTTACTTGCAAAAAAATAATCTTGCGCGTGCCAGAACGCTTTTGTCGCTTTCCTCACGTTTTTATTCGATATTTTATGTGCAAACAACCGGGCCTCGATGTCTCCCCAAGATTACCTTTTCGATATCTGTCCCAGTTGCTTCAGTGAGGAAAAAAAATTAATGAACGGATCTGCAAAAGAGCTTGTGGAGTTCGTTTAAGGGCCGACTAGAGGCACGTGCATATGAAAACTAAGGTCGCTTGCATTAGTAACATTCTAGAAAGGTTTAAGGGTATAGATTAAACTTTGATGGCTCTAAAAACATCAAACGCTGGAAAAGTGAATCGAGCCAGCACTTACTCCGCTATCACGACAGAATGAACCGTGAGCATGAGCAAATGGGCACGTGGCCGGTTACGAAGCCTTCTGAGGGCAAGGTTGTGCAACGACGGCATGATGCAAGTTTTGCGACCGCAGCATACGTATTTAGGGAACCGCATATACGTTGTACCTAGTCGAAAGCTCTCGCAATCACGCATGCTATTGCGAGCACTTGGGTGCACCGAGGGTGCACCGCCGTTGGCCTTTGATTCCAATCTAGCATCCCGTTTAACTTTTCTCGCTTTCTCGCTTGAATTCGGTTAGTTCGCCAGCACCGGACAAGGTCGCCCAAGGGCAGCGATAATCGACCACGTAATGAACGTATAAAAAGAAACGCTCCAACGCGCAAAGTGCGTAAAACGCACGCAAACAAAAGACTCCGAGCACACTTGGCTGTCCTTGCCTTTTCTTGAGTAACGACTAGGAGCACCGTCCTTCAGGTTTTATAGCTCCGCCGTTGGGGGTCTTTCTTTTTCTTTCCCACTGACGTACGATGTACGAGTTTCCCCTGCGGACGGGGGTTGCGGAAATCCAAATTTGGGACGACCTTCCTTCAGATGAAATCTGGAGAAAAGTGGGCAAACACGCACACACTGGTGAAGAAAGGGGGAAGGAGGAAAGAAATTCTGGAAATAGAAAAAAAAAAGAGGAGGGGGGAACCGATGAAAAGCGGCGCGCGCAGTCAATAATACAGTGCCTTGGAAGCCATAGCTGCAGCCGCGGTGGAGCCTGTCGCGTGTTCTCCTCGCAGCCACGGGCTGTGCTGTGCTATCTCGCCCACCCCCCACCCTCACCCCCACCACCCGCTTTGCACCGGACCGCGTCGCCACGAGTCCCCACGCGGCATACGGCGCGTCAGTCGCCACTGCTGTGTGCGCCAACCAATCTAGACTGTTGGGTCGATGGGCCCGCGCCGCGCGTCGCGAATTGCTCCGGGGACGGGCACAAATAAAGTACAACGTCTTGGAAGTGCTCGCGTTTACTTCTCTTTTCTGTCCTTCTTTTTCAGTAATTCTTCCTTTTCCTCGCCACTTGCTATAATCCGTGCGAGACAGTCGGACGCGCCGCCACGCCACGGAGGTTTGGGCTCCAGCCCACGGTTAATGTATAGAAAACTCGGTGCCCGTAAACAGACGTTGTTCGCCACCAGAGTTACTCGCGTGCACACCTTGTGACGTCCGCTTCATCTCGCTCGGTGCGCCGGAGTTTTCGCCGCCTTAATCTCACCCGGAAGCGCGCTTGACCTGGCAGCACCCGCCAGATGAGCCAAGACGAGATCGAGCAATGCAGCGATGTTTCTTTTTCTCGGTGCCGCTGATTCAATTATGAGCTGCGCTGATTTCCACGTCCTTTATCGAAGTCCTTCAATCTGCCTATAGATTTTCTCCGCCGGCGTTCCCCGCGTAGTTCTTCCCCTTCGCTCCTCCTTCCCGATTTCTCCTTCCGTTCCCGCGCGTAGTACGCCTGCAATAATGTCGCATTGGGTGCACGTGGACCGTTAATCTTGCGAACCTAGACGCAAAAAGTGTAATTGTTTCGAAAGAAACGAAAACACAAATACGGCATGTAACGCATTCAGGCAACGGGCACGCTGTTCTTGTATCCGGTTTAGTGGCAGCGATGTTAAGCGAAGGCCTTTGCCCCTTCCCTGCGCTTTCAAAAGGAGTCGCTAATTGAGATTTAATCTGCAGCACCTGCGCGGCGGCGTAACCAGCGAGAGCCTTTCGGCGTCATTGGTACGCAAGACGTAATGCGCCAAAGCTTTCACGCGCTCGCGCTGTCAGCGCCTAACAGCGCGGCATTACGCGGATGTTTCCATTGTTAACCCGTAAGCCGGCGTATGTTCTCTCTTAATGGGGAGTTATGGTGCAGGGAGAGAAAATGCCGGAGGTCTCCCATTTTGCTCCTTAAAACAAAAAAAAAATGAAACGAAAGGAATGGCAGAGACCAGCAAGGCAGGCGTGTCCTGTCATGACTCTTGTTGTTCTGCCATTACAGACGCCGCTCATGGCATATTACATTTTCCTTTTTAAAAAAAATACTCGTCCTGTTCGCATAGAAAAGCTCTCTATTCATTGCCTCGGCTGTTCTCGCTTCGAAACAGGTTGCGCTGCGGGCAAGTTTAAGCTCCGGTGCTCGTAATTACACGGTGGCCCAGACAAAGGTACGTGCGGCAACACAAGTACCGAATGGCATAAAATATTCTAAGAAGAAAATGAAACTACGCTGCGACTATCGACCGACGTAATCTTGAGTTGGAACTGCATTTCTTCCTTCCCAAAGAGGCAAAGCGATAGAATTTGCAAGCTCTGACCACCTCACTTTTGTGAGCGGGCTTGATATTCGCGCGGAGGTGAAATCGGCGCATGTGCAATGAACTATACGCTAGCTGCGTTCTCGCCCAAGTTTTGACCGCAAGTATACTGTTGACTTTAAGTGCGAAACACGCTTAGTTGACAGAGTCACATTTTGCCTACGGACGTACTGAATTCTTTCTTCTTCGCCGCCGCGGTGGCTCAGTGGTTATGGTGCTCGGCTGCTGACCGGAAAGACGCGGGTTCGATCCCGGCCGTGGCTGCTGAATTTCGATGGAGGCGAAATTCTGGAGGCCCGTGTACTGTGCGATGTCAGTGCACGTTAAAGAACCCCAGGTGGTCGAAATTTCTGGAGCCCTTCACTACGGCGTCCCTCACAGCCCGACTCGCTTTGGTACGGTAAACCCTCATAAACCATAAATTCTTTATTTTTATTTTTTCTCGCGAGCAGCGCCGCTGTCCCCGACCAAGGAGGAGTTCATCCAGGCCTCGCAGCGGCACGCCAGCCTGAGCCTGCGCAGCTGGAAGAGCGGCGGCTGCGAGCTGCTCGACTTCACGGTGCGTCTGCGCCAGGGCCCCGCGCAGGCCTGGTCCACGGTGGCCGAGGGGCTACCCGCCAACCAGAGCCAACTGCTACTGCGAAACCTGACGCCCGGTGCCACCTACAACGTACACGTGGTGGCCAGGTCCACGGCGGGAGCCACCGAGGCGCAATACGAGTTCACCACGCCGAACGGCACCGCTCGTCAGTATAGTGCACCATTCTTGGCTTTAATTTCTTTTTCTTTTTTACTCTGACTGGTATACGAGCATAGAAACAGAAGCAGCCAGAGCCATCTTTGTCGCTCACAGATACTATCTTCCCTACTTCCTTTAATTCCGTCGGGTTCATCACTGCAAGGAAAGAAATACATACAAACCGATTGTTCGAATTCATCTCTGCATAGCATAAGGCTGCACCTATTTGAGCGTCCCTTCGTGCTTCCGCTGCCACTTTATCTGAGGGCCAGGGACGCCTGAAGCCGGCTTAAAACTGTTTTTCCTTTGCCCCCCTCCCCCCTGTACACCTTAATGAATGAATGAATGAATGAATGAATGAATGAATGAATGAATGAATGAATGAATGAATGAATGAATGAATGAATGAATGAGTCACTCCAAGTCTCGTAAAGCACTATAAAACTCGTACAACAGACATTGCCTTGTAGTTAATGCTGTGACTCGGAGTACTAAAAGTCTATGCAGCGAATACACAGCAAGGAACCCACAAACTGCACCACAAGCAGTTCACCGACTAGTGTAACGAATGACGCACGAATAGAGGAAAACATGGCGATGCGTCATGAACTGCTTGCTGCTGAAAACCACCACCGCGAAAGTATTTATATACATAGCACATAATTCTGTTTCGTGTCATGTCTTCTTATTTATTGAACTATGTGCGCGCCGTCTGCTCGTGTGCGGGCAGTGCTTGATAATCAGAAAAAATTTGGCGTCGCTGACACATGTGTGAGCTCGCCGATAGCTCCGGAACGATTTCACGTTGCGTGACACTTGAGATTTGGCAGCGTAAGCCTGGGAAAAAGGAGTGCTGCCGCACTTTTACCCATGCTGAAGGAAAAGTCATTCGTTTGGACTACCAACAATCCTAAGCGGTAAACGTTTTACGTTGACACAGTATAGTACAGTAAAACACTCAGCCGTAGACCTTCCATATCGTATCCAGCTCACTTGCCTGCCTTACAACAAAACAAGAAATGAAGGAGAGAAATCGTGTATCGTTCGAACGGCACCATTCCTTAAAGAGTTTTCGGTGTTGTGTTGGAACTCAGGTAGCGTGGCCGGGCCGAAGAATGGACAAGGAAGATCGGAGACGTGGTTACGAGGAAGACACTGGAAAACTTTATACAACTGTTTACATCATGTACACGTAAGGAGCAACTAAGAGTGTCTCTCAGCAAAAGGGAACGTCTTAGCAGAAGGGAGTCTCAGTGAGAGAGAGCTTCTCGGCCGCATTCGCTGCCGTGTTTATAGAGATTTCCTTCCCTGAAATCCCTAGTTGGAGGCCGGGCCTGCCGAGGAAGGAGTATACTGAAGAGTTGAAAAGTTCACTGTGGCACTGATCACTCACTATCTCATTAGGGGATACGCCCCCGTCACGGGTTGGGCTTGAGGGTGAGGAGTGTGGCATCTATGTTGCGCAGACGCCGGAAGGTCCGCTAATAACGTTCCCGCGTTCTGAAGGTGGTCGCACGTGTGCCCGCACTTTTTCTTCATCAGTGTAAGGCCACAGGTTCAGGGCTAAGGCTACGTGGGGTAAACCGCTCGCCGGAAACTTCTCCTTTGACGAGGGATGCCGCAGTCAAACACGGTGACTGGACCCAGCTGACACCCGGGTCCACTATTGAACGTCCATTACGACTGGCTTTAGCAACTATCTTCGTCATGTAGATGACGGTGCACTGGCAGAGCTGCGCTGGCTGCTTTCAGGGGAGGCTTGCTGTCGCTGCAGCCGTGACTACGCCGGACGAGTCTCCGTTTTAATCCACTTGGGCTGGAGTGCATCCCGGGCATAACAGTTGTCCGTACACGAGATGCCGTGCAACAACAGATCAAAATTTGTCAATTACTTTTCTCGTGTCTGCGACAGTTTTCGCAGCTCCTGAGACGAGCCGGCCCTTTCGACTGCTGTTCTCAAGGAGACCTAACAGACTCTGCCCATCTTGACCAATATCTGGCATTCGTAGGCAGCGCAAGCCGTTTTAGCGCCGGTGCTAACTTTTCTAATTACGATTCCCGTGCACTAAGATGAGACGATGAGTTGGCCGAATATAAGATTGAACGGGCCAGTCTTCGCTGATCATGAACAGGTGTGGTGTGTCCATTTCCTTCTTGTTGGGAACTTCGTCTACCGAGACAACATACGCGCATCCGAACTTGGAACACATAGGGGTAGAGTAGATGCGCACGTCTAAAAGCCCCTTGCCCGAATGCGGCGCTGTCTTAGGCCCATGTCGACGCGTGCTCGCAGACGTGGCTTCGGTGGAGGCCACATCGTCGCAGCCCAAGCGCTCGTCGCTGCCCAGCATGACGGACCTGGAGATCCTGGTGCCCATCCTGGTCTCCAGCTGCGTCGTCCTCATCGTCATCGTGGTCGGCTGCATCCTCTGCTCCAGGGAGTCCCTCTGCTCCGACAGGCACTGTGAGCACAGCGTCCTCTCTCTCGCTCTCTATTCGCACCCCCTCTCGCTTTCGCTAAAAGTGAAATTGTCATGCAAAGGCTTAAGACGTAGCGTTCCTCTTCCTGTTTGCTGGTTTTTTTTTTTAACCGCGTAGTGGTGGCAACCGTGTCTCTTGAAACAGATCCGCATTTTGAGCTAACTGGTGTACGTTTTGTGATTGGGCAAATTGGGGCAAATGACCTTCGTAACCTGAGACGAAACGCCAACGGCCACGGTGGCTTTCAAATCAAGAAAAGGAAGATCCTTGAAAGGCGGAAAGCCGGTAAAAACGACGGCTATAGGCTCGAGCTCACTCTTGTAAGCTTCTGGCCCTTGCATAAAAATATAAAGAAAATGTATGAACCAGTACACGTTTTTGTTTCCAAACTTGCCCCCTGTGATCCAGGAAAACGCACTGATCCAGGTCAGTGTGCCCGTAGGATACTTTGCTGGCCAATGCTTCATTGGAAGCAGCCAGAAAAGAGAATACCTGGAACACATCGTTTTTCTGGTAGTATAGAGTTTCGATGAAGTGCCGCCACATTTTTGCTCCGCAAAGCCAAGACGAGCCCAAGTTCGCGGGTTCTATCCAGGCCGGTGAGGTGTGTCTGGGTTTCCGAGCGCGTTTGTGTATGGTCTATGAGACTCCTAAAGAGCTACCAAGTGTTGCGGCTCGACATCTGTCTTGCTGCGCTGTTGTATCTATCCACCCAGTTATTGTCAGCGAGCTGGGCAGCATACTCGGCAGTTTGCTGGGGGTGAGGTCAGAGATGCGAGCGCGGAGTTTGCGATTGTGTTTTTGCCGCCGCCATCGTTTAGTGAGGCTGCGCCGAGCTACCCAGAGGTGCAGCAGGTGGTTATCCACGTCCGATGCACGCTCCGTGAATTAATAATAATAATAATAATAATTGGTTTTGGGGGAAAGGAAATGGCGCAGTATCTGTCTCATATATCGGCGGACACCTGAACCGCGCCGTAAGGGAACGGATAAAGGAGAAAGTGAAAGAAGAAAGGAAGAAAGAGGGGCTGTAGTGGAGGGCTCCGGAATAATTTCGACCACCTGGGGATCTTTAACGTGCACTGACATCGCACAGCACACGGGCGCCTTAGCCTTTTGCCTCCATAAAAACGCAGCCGCCGCGGTCCGGTTCGAACCCGGGAACTCCGGATCAGTAGCCGAGCGCTCTAACCACTGAGCCACCGCGGCGGGTCAAATCGCTCCGTAAGCTGGATCTGCTTTTCGTGTGAACGGAGTGTTTGCATGAGTCCGTGTGTCCAAGTGGAGTAGTCTTGCTCCAAGAGAGAAGTTACTGGGACGGCCTGGCGGAAAGCATTCCAGTCGGGAAGTATGGCATGTGCAAGGGGGCGATGTAAGGGTCGAGTGTAAATGACAGTGTTCAGTATGCAGTGGTCGCTACCGAGGGTGTCCTCAGTGTTGATCCACTCTGCGTGTCGGATGTGTTTCGTGAGGGTAAGGTCGGGGCAGGTGTCCCGATTGACGGAATTCCCTCCATGTGTTGGGTGGGCAGGGTCGGTTAGAAGAGTGATGCCCAGCATAGATATAAGTTCCGCCAACTTACGACCACGCGGCTCTTCCTTGCGATAGCCCCATATGGGACAGGAGGCGTTAAAATAGCCCACTATCATGAGGAGGTCGCGACCCACGATCCTTAGCGCTGCGCTAAAGATGTTAGAAAAACAATGTTTTTGAGTTTCGGGGGCCAGTAGATATTAAGGATGTGTGCGGGGCTATCTGTTCGCTGCAGAAGAAGGGCAGAGACCATCACGTACGAATATTCCAGATTTAGGTCGAGATTAACCTCCTGCGCTGTGTAGGCCTTATGGGCTAGGAAACAGGTGAACGGGTCTCGTTGAAAAGCACTATAGCCCGGAAGCTTGACCGCATCCCCGGTTTCTTGCAACGCAAAGACTGCGGCGGGGTGTTCGAGGTTGTCGATGTGCGCCCTTAAGTTGGCGCGTTTGTTCCTGTCTTTGAAACCCCGACAGTTCCACTGTATACAAGGGAAAGAGCTTGCTGTCTTTGCGGGGGGCGGCGCCCTCTAGAGGGTTGGTTGGGAGGGGACGCAGCCATGGATGCTGATTTGAAGGGAGATTGCCTTGGAGAGCCGGCACAGGTTCCGGCACCTGCAGCGGGGGCGGTTCCGGCTCCTCCGAGAGTTCGGTTAGATCAGTGGGTCAGTTGAATATTGATGAGCGGTTCGCTTCTTTGAGGGGTCACATTCGGTGGAGAAGTCGAGGGTTTGGCTCTAGCCACGTCTTAATGTTGGCTGTCACGGCGGCCGTAACTGTGGCCGTGACTGCCTTGAGCCGGTTGTCTTGGATTCGGCCAAAATTGGACATCTGAGTCGTTAATTGGGCGAGGGCATTTTCGAGGGCGGTGAAACGCTCGTCAGAGCTAGAAGGTGTCGGGTGCACCGGCACTTCTTGCATCGGTTCCGGAGCAGCCTGGGCAGTGGGCGGGGAGGACCGAGCCGATTCTAGCGCGTGAATTTTGGCGTGGAGTGTAGCATTTTGTGCCCGGGGAGTCTCGAGCTCGCGGCGGAGGTCCGCGACGTCAGTTAGGGGGAGGGGGGGGAGATTTGGTGAAGGAGAAGGTAGGGGAGTATGGGGAGGCGGAGGAAGCCCATCTCGTCTGCCTACCTTGGACGGTGATGTCTGCTTTGGCGCGCCAGGCGGAGGGCCCTTGAGAGCCGGAAAATCACCGTTTTCGAATGCGGGGGCGCCTGGATCACGTGACGCCTTCTGGTTAGTTGATCTAGGAGGCTTGGGGGCACGCCCGGACAAGACGCCCGCCGATGGCGCTTGTCCCATTATGCCTTGCATTATCTTGTTGCTAGGCGGGGGGACTTAAAAACCCATTGACCCGAGCATCGCAGAAAGTTCGCTGCCATCCCCCCAATCAGCGACATAAAGGAGAGGGGAAAAGTTTATACACACCAAAGGTAGCTGTAGAAATCGAAATCTGCAAAAAAAAAGGGGGGGGGGGGGGGGCTTCAGTTTGTCCACACTCTTCGTTTCAGTCGTGGTAGTTGTGCGTGCGGTGTTCACACGTTTGGGAAACGTATTCGCAGGCACGATCGACCAACGGAGACTGCGCCCGTACGGCGTCCACAAAATGCGTTGCATGCCTTGTGTTTCCTAGTCAATTTCAAATCCCTACGCATAACGACTAAAATTTGCGCCACCGTATTCTATAGGTTTGCCTCCAAAATCTAGCGACTTCGATCGATGTGCGTCAGTCTGTTTACCTGCGGACTTGTTCTGTTGGTGGCAGGCACGCACCTCACGCTGTCCTCGTAGTGAAGTAATGCGGCTCGCTCACGCATGCACTGTCGGCGAATGAATAGTCCATCTTCAGGACGCTATTCAGGTGCGCCAACGAGTCATGGGTATTGGCATGCTAGTACAATAGTAGTCCGGGAATTTAACTTCCAGTAAGCGTTATTGCTTACCCAATGTAAAATGAGTGCGGTCTCGTGGCGTGACAGTCCCAAATCATATAGCTCTCAACGCGAGGCACATTATATTGACCGCCTTGCAATACAGCTTTGCGATGCGTAAACTATTTCGGCAAGAAAGCCCTTCTAATAGGAAATAGCTTAGTTGGAGAGGTACGAACCTGGCATTTCCATTTACGCAAAGACTGTTTTCTCTGTTCATGAGTGCTTTGTAAAGGCCACAGAGGTGGATGCCCTTCCTAGTAATGCACCGGGCAGCGAACTAATTAACAGCACGCGGTACCGAGAGCTAAAAGTTGTCGATTGCCAGTGAGGCTAGTTCCGGCTGTACGCTCGCACGATGTTATTTTCTTTGTATACAGTACTTTTTGATGAAGCCATCGCAGTAGACAGGCAGGAAAATATAAATTCTTTTAAAAAATTCTCTTTCATAAAAAAAACGCTTGTTTGTCAAAGTATTAATTGCCGTATGTTAACATGAAAAATTGCGCGCGTGCGAACAATGCTCCCTTGCAGCAAGAGCTCCTGGCAACAGAGTGCAAGAGCTGACAGCTCTCTCGAGGGTGGATCGGGGCAGTTAATTCCGTCAGCGAGGTCGGTCATTTCTCTGGAACCTTTAACGGGCTTCCAGTTAGTCCTTTACTGCCCCTTGCCTCATTATAATTCAAGCTATACACAGTATATGAAGTACCAACTCGGCCAAAATGCTGCGCTTCTGACATACAGCTGAGCCGGCGACGACAAGGGCGTATCGGCTTTTTTGCGACTGAATGAAGGAGGCACACCTTTCAGGGTTATTACCTCGGCGCCATAATATTTTCTTGCAGTTACCAACGCAAGCAAGAGATCTGCACGTATACTGGCGCCTTTTAAGCGGCACCTAGCGCATTGGCGACTTTATTAATGATCGATCTCTCCACATCTTTGAGAAAAATGCAAGCGCTTCACCAGTTTAAGCAGAAAGTTGTTCATTCATTCACGCTCACTCGATTACCCAGTCAGATTTAACTGCTCAGTGTGCTTCAAATGCTATTAATACGAATCACGGATTGCATTTTGATGTAGGTGCCTACTAAGAGCTTACTCCAGCGTCCTAGAGGTACGAGGAGCAACGAGGAAAGCAGAACACTGCGTAAAAGAGACGAGCCCATTTCGAAGTCCACGCTCTTCTAGTCTCGAGGCGACCGCGCAATGAGAAGATAAAAATTCAGCTTATAAACAAACAAGAAAAAAGGCACGAAGAGTTCTTTTGTGTGTGTGTGTGAAGCACGCACCGCTTCAATAAGAAATCTTATGGGCGGCTCACGCAAGCGTCAGATGCCTCAGGGATATGTAGGCGCCACCCTCAATGAAATGATTTCCCCTTGCGCGAATCAAGATTTCAAAATATACCATGGGCCTTTCGCGAGAATGAAACTCGGGTAAAACTCTTGGTGATCACCTGGCTCTATCGGTAGTATTTTTTCCTCCGTTTAATCAATCAATCAATTAAGACATACTGATCAACTTTAAAGCCGCTGAAGGTACGCGAACACTTTCACCTAGGTATAAGCGTGGAGCGCAGCGCAGTTACGTAAAAGTAGTTCTAATCTAAATTCTGCTTTCCTGCCTGCCCACCCAACGCGTTGAGCCACGCACGCGAAACTCATTGGTTGCCCAAGTTTGCGGCCGCTTGCGTGAGCTGATAGCGACTGCGACTGTGCCGTCGAGCGCGTCAAGGCAGAGGCCAGAAAAGGTGCGCAACCGGGTGCGGGATTTTAGAAGGCGCTTGATGCCCACATACGCCATATCCCCTCCGCTATCGCACTGCCAATATCCCTCACGATAATGCCTGGTCCTCGCAGGCGGCCGTCCCGACCTGCGCGCCACGTACTCGGAGGAAGTGGTCGACATGAAGGACCTGGCCAACACGGCCGAGTGCATGGCCCGCTGCGAGGACGGTGTGCACCACTCGGCCTCGCAGATGAACAGCCGCTTCCCCGCCGGACAGTCCATCTACGCGCAGAGGCCCGGTAAGGTCAGCACCACGCTTCGACCATACACGCGACACTCTCCCCGCGGAGCCGCCAACAAGGCTCCGGGATCGGATTGTGCCTTGCGCACTGTCTGCTATACCCCGTGCAGAGTCAGTGCGCAAACTATAAATGCCGCGGTGCGGTTAGTTAAAGAAATTCCGAAGCCCAGAAAGCGCTCCTCGGTGGTGTGTACAAAAGCCCGGACGAATGTGCGGCTGTCATTGAACGATGTTTTCTAGCCAAGTCAGTCACTTTCCTTCAGTACTATTTCCCCTGTAAGGCAACACCATCAGCAGCACAAAACGTGTGCGCTGTACATTTTCCTGTCGTTAAAGTCACTGTTTGTACATTTAATGAACTCTCCGACTTTCTACCCCAGTGCAAGCACTGCCAGTCGTCACTAGAGTAAAATATTCAGTCTTATTCCCTGCTCGGGAGGAAATGGTTCGCCGGACTTCTTCGCAACTTGGAAAAAAAACAATCAGGGCAATCCTTTTTCTTTTGCAGACAGAGATTCGTAACGCACTATAACTTTGTTTGAAACGTATTGTGTTTTGAAGAGTCTAGATGTTAATTGGTTAACCTTTACTAATAATTTAGATACATGTGAACTGAAGAGTACGCCTGCATGTTTTTGTCGACCGCTAAAAGTACTGTTTCAGTTTGTTTGTTTTTTGTCTGTTTTTCGCAGCATGTGCTAGTGTTAATTTCTTAATTCCTGGCTGTCATGTAGCACACCCGGTATACACAGAACATTTTTCCTACCTGTAACAAAGTTGTAAAATATACTGCTTTATTTTGCAAGAATAAAACTTGAGCGGTAATCTAGTGCAACAAGTAGCTTTTTTTTATTGTAGTCAGATACAACTCGAGAACTAAGCAGCAGATGCCTAACAAGGAGACCCTTCGGCCAATGGCGTCGACCGACTGTCATGTCGTCATGGTTAATCCTCTTGGACTTGTTAGTGTGACATCTCAGAGGGCGACAGATGAAAGGGGATTAACCACGGCTTAACTGGATTAACTGAGGTGCCGTGAAAGTCAGTGGACACCATTGGCTAGGGCCTCTTTTTAGGGTCATCTACCGCTTCATTCTTGAGTTGTAATCGATTATAGTTATCTAATTATTTGTCTAGGACTGCTTAAATCTTTTATTTATTTTTTTTGGGGGGGGGGGGGGGCGCTTGAGACGTATGACAAGATTCATTTAGAAAGTCATAAGTCGTCAAGAGAGATCAATAAGACAAACACCACTTAGCGTAATTTTAGAGAGCGTAGCTTTACACTAAATTTTTGTAGCGAGAGCTACGCTGGGCTACCAGTCGAGCATTTCGCGGTACATGGGAGAGGAAAGTTGTGCGCATGCGCCGTTACCATGGCAACCGAAGAGGAGCAAAGTGCGGCGTGCGCTTCGCCGTCGCCGCGGTCGCGCGCCCGCTCCACCGTCAAAGCCGAGCGTGACGTAACGCGGATGAGCAGTTGTGCGCATGCGCCGATACAATGGTAACCAGAGAGACCCCACAGCTGCGCCGCGTTCTTCGTCGCCGCCTCGCGGCACGCCGCTCTATCACCCCAACCCCGCGTCGCATGCGCAGGATTGCGTATAAAAGGCGGAGATGTAGTGGCCGTCTGTATCGCAACGTTTGACACGCATGCGAAGAAGGAGAGTCCAGCCGCTGCTAAACGCCGGTATAGACAAGAGGAGATTAACTCTTCCGATCCCGAGGTTGTCGTCTGGCACTTGGCTACGCAACAAAGAGAGAATGAGCGTAAGAAGGCGAAGAGAGCAGCCGAGACGCCCGAACACATAAATTAACGGCTTGCCAAACGGAGATGCCAGACTGCCGAGCGTAATAGACGGCGCATAGCCGCCGAGATGGAGCCCAATGTCTGTCATTGCTAAACATACAGCGACCACAAGCTCAGCCAGGGAAACGTACCTCTCGCTACGTATACCCTGGCATAGCCTAGCTAAGCCACTGCCAATTTTGTTTTCTTGTCTTCAACTGAGCGCGTGATACCCCTGAGGTGCCCTAGACTGAGACCATACCCGCACCAGCCCGCGCGCTAAATGAAGGAGACGGCGGCTGACTTGGGAGGGCCGCGGAATCGTGTAGTAGGTTTGTGCCGCGAGACGCAGGACTCAGTTTTGAAAGCAGGCGCTCATGCCGCAGATGTTTCGATTTTCCTGCACATTGTTCCCAGGCGCAATTTCTTTTTTCTTGCTCTGAATATATTGGCCGTTAACTATCAGGCCGTTCGGTGTTTCTTGTGACAGTCTAGAACTTCACTAGAGCCTTGTTTCACAGTGCAGTTAGAGTGGAGATATAAATGGGCTTTTTTAATCAATCAATCATTGGACTTTCTGGGTGGCAATTATTGCCACGCATCTCCAGGGATTCACTTTTAAATTAATTACATTTTATTATTTCTCGACTAAAGTACACATTTAATTAAGATATAACAAATCATTTTAAGTCCATCAGGAAATTGTCAGGAATGGCGCATTATTGTTTCTTTTTTTTGCGACATGTATTGCTTGGTTTCATGTGGTTCGCATTGCAAGCACCTGCAACGATCGCGGCGCTAGGCATTGTTCGCGCTGAGCAATCCACAGCCTGGCCGCTCGGAGCCTGAAGGTATCGCTTGACATCCTGAACGAATGCGGAAACATTACGTAACCAATGATACTATATATATATATATATATATATATATATATATATATATATATATATATATATATATATATATATATATATATCGTTTCGGACAGATGTTGTCTACTCTCAAGACTTTCTCAGGAGTCTTGAGAAAGGACAGGCTCTGTCCGAAACGTTGACTCAGAATAAGTCTCTGTCTAAATGAAGCGTTTCTCAACTTTGCATTTTACCTCTAGCAACCAATTATGTTTATCTTTATATATATATATATATATATATATATATATATATATATATATATATATATATATATATATATATATATATATATATATATATATATATATATATTGCGGGGAATGTATAAGCAGCAACGACAATGCTGGCAGCTGGGGCTGTCCCGTACACAGCCGAACGGCCGCTGACCAACACTCCTGGGCGTGAACCACCCGCTGCCCGTTGCGTATTGGGCGGGCTTCTTCATGACACAACGCTGCCCCAATTCGCACGCGCAGTAGTGGAAACCGAGGACGACCGGCACCCGTACGCGATGCCCTACGACGTGCTGCATGGCGGCGGCGGAGGCGGCGGAGGCGCAGCGGAAGGAGCCACGGCGGATGAGGGCACGGCTGACGGCGCCAGCTGTCAGAACCACCTCGATGGCAGGAACACGCTCAAGAGGCGATCGGATCTCAAGGATCACCGCTCAAACAACATTTACATCAGCCGGCAGGTGCGTTCCTCCTCCGTGCCTCTTTGTTGAAGTCGAGAGCCCAGATGAGCTTACGCTGTGCGCAAGGAAACTCAAAACGCTGACAAATCAGCGAAAGAGTTCCTCGCACATCAAGAAGTCAGTAAGTGCACTTTTTCGCCTGATTGTCGACGCCTTTTATTCTAGAGGTGTTCAAAAAGCTTGGTACAATTGAAAGATGTTAAATTCAAGCGAAAGCCTGAAATTCCTTGTCTGAGAACGTGACCTCACTATAGACGAAACTCTTCCGCTACTGGAGCACTAGAATCTGCAAGCCGTCGTAGAAGATTGAGGTTGGATGTGGACGACACCATCGGTGCACTGCGCTGGTGACCTCTTTGTCGTACAGCCCGTACCTTTCAGTTTCCTCGGCAAATACAAAAAAAAAGCTTTAGCATCCGAGACAAAGCTTGCTCAACACGTATCCCTCGCATATTAAGCAATACCTTGATATCCAATAGCTGTTTCATATTAGAAAAGAGTCCTGCGCTGCAACAAACAACACAGGCGAAACGATGGCAAATATATACACGCAGTACTAGCGCTCACGTACAAATTACTTTTTTCTGCTTCCTGCAACCGGTCCGTCCTGACACATATCAGTACGTCACTGTAATATCAGCACGGGGACACGAAAGAACAGCACACGACAAAACAGCATGCGTCAAAACAGCTCACAAAAAAAAAGCACAGCGAAAAAACAGCACGATTACAGCAACGGTACACCGTACTGCTCTGCGCTGTTTTGTCGTCGTGCTGTTTTTCCCTGCGCTTTTCTGTCGAGGTGCTGTTTTTTCGCTGTGCTGTTTTTTGTGCGCTATTTTGACGTATACTGCTTTCTCGTGTGCTGTTATTTCATGGCACCCGTCAGCACAGCAGTTCCAAACATGATATTCGAAGAACGATCTGTACAAAGGATTTCTTAGTGTATTACTGAACCGGCAATAACAATGCATCAAGTGCAGTTATACAAGCAGAGTGCGCGAAGTAAGTATGGCTGAGGTTTTTGTCCAAAATTAACAGGTAGCTAGTCAAGCAAAATGCTTAAAGATATAACAAACAGTTTTTAAGATGAAGTAGCATAACAATTATTTGCATCTCTACGTCTAGGCGCTGCTTCCTTTCCTTCTGCCTTTTAGTCGTGAACGTTCTTTCCTCTTGTGCTGAATGTGACGGAGCTGTGTCATTCAGTGACAGCCATACTAGTATTATAAGCGCATAAAGAATGCTACTTTAATATCGCTGACATTGATGCAGCTGTGTTAAGTTTATAGGAAGATCTGTCGTGTGGCTAATTAATATGGGACACTGAAGTACGTTTCTAAGAAGCAGCTGCTGTGAAATTTGACCTTTGAACTGCTGTGCGAGTAAAGCGAATGACTGTATAGAGGAACCAAGCTACAGGCATCTGTCTTCTTCTGATGTGAAAAAAAAATTACCGTTTGCAGTGCATTTATTAGACGGGAAACGCATAGTTTGCTGGCCGCTAACTGCTGTTTGTTCACAGGGGGCACTTCAGCCAAACCGAAGTAGTTACATGACAGAATCAGCAAGATGTCCTTACCCATTCCTTGAATTCTAATTGCAAAATAAAGCGACAGATGATACAAATCAAAAGATAGCAGTACATCCTGTCGACGCACTATCAAGATAAAGCATCGGAAAGGATCTCCTATCTTAATATCCCCACCCACTCTGTCCCATGATGGGGTACCTCGAGGCTCTAGTCTTATGAACTGTCCTTGTTTGCAAAAGACGGCGTAAGGGTGGCCGACAGTGTATCAACCCACAAATCGCTCGAGTTGCTCTGTGACAAGGTCACAGAGCCATTGATGCAGCGTGTCAAAAAATATATATCTATATATCCACGGACCAGATGCTGTCTTGCTGCAATCGGAGCGTGCGAGTCAATGGATCGATCCCGCCGGCTTTCACCGGCCTAGCCGCGGAGAAGCCGCCGAACCGTTAATGGGCGAGGCGCGATAGGCCCGCGCGTCGCACTCAGCCTCGCCCGCAGGAGCTTCTCGCTAATATATCTCGAAAGGTGAAGGGTGAAGGCTATATACCGAGCGATCATCGCGGGGATGCCGAAAACTTCCGCTCGGTTAGTAGCGTGGCACTGTTCCAAGTATACCACGGAGGTCCAGAGATTTTCTTTGTAATTCGTCACGTATGGAGGTAGCGGCCGTAACGATCTTCTGGCGACCTGAGTTCCCGCGAAAGCTGGGCATGGACGGGAGCTGACCGCAAGTAAATTGCTTTTGGCTGATATGGTACGGGGCGGAAAGTGAGTGCAGTGCAGTCAGTGCATCCCTTTTCTTGTCGGCTTGAACGCGCTCTTAACGGTCTTGGCTTCCATCAAACCCGCACCATTGCTCGTATGACTCAACTCCGAAGCTTCCAACACACCGCTTTCCATGCCCTGCTGCTTCTTTTCCCTCGCCTGCCGCCAAATAAAAAAAAAAGGCAAAGGGTTCCACGGAAAATTGGCATGAACTGTGTCGTAAGACTGAGGCCGGCCGGGAGCAAAATAAAGTATAATTTATCGCACCTTGGTTTACATGCGCCTTCTGTTGATTCAATACTGAGGTTCACCCATACCGCTCTTTTAAAGTTTCAAACCCTCCTACCTTTAACCCTTTGTAGGACAGCGGGACAACGTACCATATTTTTGCGTGCTAAACACTAGCGAACTATCAGACAATTCAGCGTGTTTTTATATTTTGCTAATTGGCCTCCTTGGCATTTTGTCTGTTTTTACAAGTGCGGATGTACAGTTCGACGCGGCCCGTGCTGGCGGGAGAAATAAAATTTTAAAAACTGTTCAGCTTTCGAGCCTTTCCCATCAGTGAACTGCCTCATAATAATTCTTTAAGCAATTTTGAATTCTAATTCAAGCTTTCTAATTCGTCAATAACGCTTAAGTACTGATATACGTACAACATTTGAGGTATCTTTTACGAAGTCATCGGTATAAGTATGTAAGCTTTTTTTTTCTACAAAACCGGTGGTCGAACCGGCTTGAAAGCGATGCCATGCAATTTCTTGAGTCACTCTGAGTGCTATTTTTTCGCCATTTGTATGTGTATATGTCAGACATGCATACAACTTAAAGGGCAAGGGCTTCAAAGGGCAAGCTGGCCAGCGCATGGAAAGCTGAAAGCTCTTTTCTGCAGGCTTTCTCGGCTTTCAACTTCGCTAGCTCGTGCAGGTGACCGCTAACACGTAACAGAGTTCCGCTGAAGTTTATAGTCCATCACTTCGCCTTCATCTCCAGTTCTCTCTCCATTTCCTCATTCCACCTGCTCAATTTACGACTTTTCGCTGCGTTGATTACCCACCACTAATTTTCATTTGTTGCTGTTCCCTCTCTTCCTCCTCATTTTCCCTCTCCGAACGCGCCCTGAAACGGTGCCTGGGTCCTCCGACCTGTACCGCCATCGTGTCACTGCCACCCTGTTGGGTGGGTACAGAGCCTGACCAGGACAAAGCCACGGGAGCGACCCTACGAGTCCCTCATGGTGAACATGAACCCTTACCCGGCGGATGGCACAACAACGTCCACACTCTCTAGGAAGGACCAGGAAGACATCCAAGTGTGACCCTGGGATGGACCCGGAATGCCGCTCTTGCGCTCGGCTGCCTCATCCCGCAGTTCGCTCAGGCCACTGGACCCATGCTCAGAGAAACAAGCGTCAAACGAACTCGACCCGTGCGAGTGAAGCGCAGCGTTATGGTTTTGCTCCCGTTGCAGATATCGCCATTCAGCTTCAGTTGGTTCCGTCCGTTGAGCAGGACAACAAAAAAAAAGAAAAGAGGGTGTCTAGTATTACACCCCGCAAAGAAAATGAAAAGAATCCTCAGGTCACTTCGTCGCGATTGTTTTGTAAATAGTTGCCAGCGAAGAGATCAGTTTCCTCTCCTGAACAGAACTTCATGTCAATACAAGCCTACGCGCTACGCATGTTCAATTTATTTCTAGCGGTGGCGTCGGCGTCATTGAAAGGGAAACTCAGAAAGAGTGAAATTGCCGCGCTCGCTGACTTAAAATAAGTCATCTTATTACACTGAAACTCATTACAAATATATGAATAATGAGGTGCGTTAACATTCTATCGAATGCCTGTAACTTTGAAAACAATAACAAAACAGGCTCATTTCCGATCGCACGCCTTCGCTGCGAATCAGCGATAGCTTCCCAATCCGGACCCGCATGTCGCCTTTGGCGCAGACAGCCTGTCGGCTGCATCCGCTCTTTGAAGGCCTCAGCCATTATTGGCTTTGTGGGTAGAAATTTGGGAGAGTTGTTTTTATAAGCCTGCAGCACCTTATTTTACGTAACGGAGTCAGCCGGGAGCCTTTTGTCGTCATCCAAAGAAACGTAGTTGTGGAACTATGAGGTATGCCTGGCGCTTCTTTCCTATTTGTACAGGGACCAGAAAAGTTCAGAAGTCTAGTTTTCCTGAAAGTTACTTCCGCGAGTAAATGAGTGAATGAGCAACTATACATACTGCACTATTAGCGATAAAAGAGGCACGAACGAAACTGACTCATTCTGGATGCTTTTACGAGACCCTTTTACGTCAGCGTTTCTGTACCCGAGGAAGCAGTTTGCCCTCTACTGTATAGTGCAACACGCTGAAGTTCTGGGGACGTGGAATACGTTAAATTAATGACAGAATTAGCATGAACCAAACATGCTTCAACAAAAGTGAGGCAGCACAACAGTGGATCATGATCCGACCTTTGTACGAACATTGCGCAAGCTCTTCAGCAACTCCGATCATTAGATTCGCATAGTTTCTGGAAAAGCTACGCTGTCAGCCTCTTCGAAAGAGTATACGTCCTGTCCGAAAAAATTTCGCGTGCGCACCGTCGCCGCTGCCATGAGCCGCTCTAATTAAAGCCCAAGCCTAACCTTGTACTGTACCCACCAGCCCCGGTCGCCAGGCTTCCACAAGGAACACTTGTCAAGTGGGTTGCACTTACGGACATAGTCGTGAAGCGTGCGCGTGCGTGGCGTCCACATTGCGTGCGCGAGAACCGTGAATCAATCCTCTGTAATTGGTGACTCTTGAATCAAAACAATATTTTGTCTCGAAACAACTGCTCTCCAAGCTCCCACCTGATGTCGTAACCCACTGCCATGGATTCCTAGTCTTTGTCTCTGACTTTTGACAGCTTCGTAGGTGACCCCTCGGAATTGTTGGAACAAAATAGCGCGTTTTTGTTTTTCACATGACCTGGCTCCGACCAACTGAGATGGACTGAAGAGTGCGTCAATCTGAGCGCGCCTGCGGATGAGCTACAGCGTCATGTTTTCCTGTGAAGGTGTCTCTGCCACCGCGAACTGTGATCTCGAACAGCTTTTGACGGCGCCTCGCTCCTTGTGCCGAGTGTGTCGTGCGTGTCGTCCACACTATCCAACGCTTCGTCTCGACGCCCGCCGTGTGCCGCGTACGCTGCCGAGGTCATCGGTGCCTGGACAGTGGTAGAGGTGAAAGCGCCCAGAGAACGTGGACAGAGAGGCCATTCGAATACAGAGCGCAGCCGTGTGCTTTGGTACTGTTTTGAGTTCGCTACATAGTTAATTTAGAGAAACTATTTCCTACCATTGTTAATATATTCCCGGAGATTGAAAATGGTTTTATATGCGGTTGAAATACCTAATAAAGATATATTGGACAAAGCGTTTATGCTTGTTTTAAATTATAGAGATCGTATAAGTTTCTGAAAGTGGCAAACCACTGAGTAGTTTTCCCTGCTTCCAGCTTCTTTCTGTTTTTTTCTTCCGGGAGAGGAAGGAAAGGGGGGGGGGGGCGCTTTCGAGCCTTCTTGGAGGGAAATAAAAACAAGAAAGATAACGCTCCACACGTTTAACGGGTTCTGCGTGCGTAAGGCGTGCAAGTGAAGGTGTAAAGCTACCTTCCGGTGCTCCACAAGTTTAAAGTGGATTGACACGATGCACCGTTGGCCCGCGAACCAGGCGTCACGTGATGTCCCACCTCCGCTCCCTGAGGTCAGCGCTCGGTCCGCGCAGGGGGAAAGGCTGCGCGCATGTCTAATCTGCTTACTCCCACCTCCTGCGACCTTCGCCTTTGAGGGCGCCGATAAGCTGATCAGGCATGCGCAAGGTCTTTCGCCGTGGCAGGCGCAGACGTCACGGAGCGGAAATGGGACGTCACGTGACACCTTTTCTGCTAGTCAATGGTTCGTTGTGTGGATCCATCTTTAGGCGCTTTGTTCGGAGTCTTTTAGCCTCGCTGCGCGTTACGTAAAGCATACGACACTAACAGGGCACTCGATTTCCTTCAAGATCTCGTATCTCGGTTACGGATTGGTATGCCCGTTTCGTAAGTCACAAGTCACCCCGTGTTTACCCTTTTCCGTCCACGGCAAACGCCCCGACTTAGCAAGCCATGACGACGTCTTACATCGCCGTATATGCGGGACAAGGGGCAACATAAACTCGCGCCGCTCATGCAGATCCTCCACAAGCATGCCGCGCCTCGTTCTACACGCTGTGAGCGGGGGGATCTCCTCCGCACCGTCGTGGCCGGCCGCTTTTCGTCCAACGAAAGCGGCCCATCCCCGGCCCTCTCGCCGACTTTCGTCCGGACACTGCGGCGGCGGGCCCCTTTGTGCACACAACCCACGCGCGCCACGGTGTCCATTCGCAGTGCCCCGGTTAATTGTACGCACGGCCGGCGCGCGCTATGCATCGCGGAGCAGGCTTCTGGGCGCAGCTGCAGCAGCGTCGCCGGCGGTCGCGGGGGCAACACCTTTAGCCGCCGTTGACCTCTCGGCGCGACCCCAATGCGCCCTTGCCCCATTGTTCGTCATCAGTGGGACGCACAGGTTGCTGCTCCCAAGACGTATATCGAGCAGCGAGGTTATATATAAAGCGGACCGCGCTCGGTCGCCTCTTGCACATTCATGAACGACCACTGATTCGGTGCGCCGCCGCATACTCGGGTGTGTGTCCGTGCGCCCGGTCGCAAGCGTGTCATTCGTGGCGACAACTGCTTCGGCCTCGGCGAGTCATGTGAACATCGCCTCGTCCTTGGATGCCGCTGTCGTACAGCGAAGAGAACCGATGGCTTTCCTCTGGTTACCAGTGAGTAGCCGCTGCGCTTGCTACGTATACCATTTGCTGACTATTCCACGTGCGCGCTCTGCCTGTTTGGAGCCTTTCAAAGACCGCTGAGAGGCATCAACCGGGCAGCGATTTCGTTTGCTTCTTTTCATTTTCCTACCTTTTATCAATCCATCCTTGAAGCCGTCTATCCCCCCTCTATTTTTGTATGCTTTGATGTGCGCTACGAAACATTGGACAGAAAGCATCTTAGCTTTATCAGACGAAAGCCAAACTAATGCATGGCACCCCATAGCTTTATTGCTCTTTGCGTGTGTCTCCAGGCGCGGCCATAGAGTTGTAACAAGGAGGGAAATTTTCTTGATCGCTGATTTAGAATTCCTCAGCTGTAGCATTTTCTCGCCGTCCGAATGCAAGACTGTCGGTGTGTTAGTGTACATGCGCACTATACCAGGTGTTTCAGGGAAGGCCGCCACTAAATTTTAAGACTTGGTTTTTTTAGGCAAAATGGCACTTTTTCTGGCATATAGTAATACCAGTGTTGGCGGACACGAGTCATGTTATTAAATAGTAAATTGATTAACTAAATTTTGACAGTTGCCAACCATTGCAAATAGGCGCCTGGTTGAAATTAGTGATTTGTAGCTAGCTATAAGTATATCAATATTAGCTTTTTTAAATACCGAAAACGCGATAGCCTCGCCGCTTTGGTTCAACAAAGCGTGGCCATGCATCTCTCGCGGAATTTCAAAAACCGCGCGCCTGCACACTGCGCACCCAGCGACGTCTATCAAACCGTGTGCGCACATGCCACGTGACATTCCCTGTCCCGCCTGCGCCGCGGACGTCGCTGTGCGTGCACCGCAGGCGCGCAGTTTCGAATTGCGCGAGAACTGGCCTAAATTTGATGACCCACGTACACAGGCGACGGTAATCGCGTTTTCGAAATTCTAAAAACTAACATGGCTGATATACGAATAGCTATAAATCCCCAATTGCGAGCAGGTGCCCATCTGCAATAGTTAATAAGTGAACTAATAAATTTGTTAGTCCCTATGCATGGCTCACCTGTTTTCTGGTGTCCATGAATACTCTCATTACTGCGCCTCAAACAGTGTCTCTTTACCTCAAAAAACAACCCGGCCGCGGCGGCTGCGTTTTTATGGAGGAAAAACGCTGAGGCGCCCGTGTGCTGTGCGATGTCAGTGCACGTTAAAGATCCCCAGGTGGTCGAAATTATATTCCGGAGCCCTCCACTACGGCACTTATTTATTCCTTTCTTCTTTCACTCCCTCCTTTATCCCTTCCCTTACGGCGCGGTTCAGGTGTCCAACGATATGAGACAGATACTGCGCCATTTTCTTTCCCCAAAACCAATTATTATTATTATTAAAAATTGGTGGCGGGCTTCCCTGAAACAGCTGGCACATCTATCAGTAGGCTGCACACGAGCTTATCCGCAGATGCCCACTGCGGCGTCTTTTTAATGTTTCAACGCTCCTGTGGTTCGCGCAGCTTTATGAACGTAGCGGTTTTTGCACACACTTTATTAGCCGCATTTTGATTATGTTGCTAGGCTAGAAAGATCCGATAAGTTGGTGCAGTACTTATTATATTCAGGAAATTTCAACAAAAGCAAAGACCTTATTTTTCTGTTTTTCAAAGTCTGACATTTACAGAAAAACAGGTCTTTGTTTTTAAAACCACTTCATCGTTATTGTCATTACAACCATTACCATCACTACAAATTTGTCTAACGGTGACTCATCATGCCTGGAAAGCACGACAGAACTGCCTCTCTAACGATCTTTTTTCTTCAACTGTTCTAAGTCATTCTGCGGATGTCTAAACGACCGTGTTCTAGAAGATGCATTTGTTTTCATTTCCTCCGTCAAACTGCTTCAGAAAGGCTTCATTAGTCTTATACTTCCGGTAAATTACATCAAAATAAGGCAGAGGCAGTAACAAGTCACTTCCCGCACTTAATCGGTTCTGAAGATCTAGCATGACATGGCATGGTGAGTGCGACATTTGCAATGCATCGTGTTATACGTTTACGATCTCGAAAGAGCTCAGCATATGTTGAATTTTCTAGAACTCGCAATAATAATGTGAAGTCTCGCATTCCGTGGCAACACATAAGGCTAATACAGGCACCACAGTTTGCTTCGATCGCCTCTTACAGCACGCTGAAATAACAGCGAAGAAATATAACAGAATTTCGCCCTGATCAATGCGCGCCTTCCATGGTCGAGTATCTAATTTACGACATTAAGCCGCCGCGGTGGCTGAGTGGTTATGGCGCTCGGCTGCCGGCCCGAAAGACGCGGGTTCGATCCCGACCGCGGCGGTCGAATTTCGATGGAGGCGAAATTCTAGAGGCCCGTGTACTGTGCGATGTCAGTGCACGTAAAAGGACCCCAGGTGGTCGAAATTTCCGGAGCCCTTCACTACGGCGTCCCTCATAGCCTGAGTCGCTTTGGGACGTTAAACCCCCATAAACCATAAACCAACCAATTGACGACATTGGTACGACAAATACAACGCCTGTTGTTTTATACCTATGGACACTGCGCATATGGCCATTTTGCTACGCAAAGCACAGTAAAGCAAAGTGAACTTTTTCTCTTTTTCTTCAAAAAAAGTTATTTTGCTTCCAACCAATAGCCAATTTTGCTTCCAAGCTTCTCCCAGCTTGGAACTGCCGAGAATCCCTTTACAGAAAGGTAAAAATGGTTTCAAGTTGATCGGGCGCAGTTAAAACTGAGCCTCTTCCTTAATTCAGCATAATGCCGCCAAAGGAAGATCACCTTCATCTGACTGCTTCTGTTGCAGCATAGTATATCCCTATTATTTTAACATCCTAAAATTATTTTTTAATTATTATTATTCCTGTTCCAAGCGAGCACTCTAATCTGCTTCATGTGTAATGTAAGCGTCACGTGCCGTAATTCGATATCTTTGCTATTAAGCTTGGCCTGGTTAAAACTATAAAAGCCCCAGCGCCTATTATTTAAACTTGTGGTCTTATCATCCAGTCGACAGCAAAGGAATAATTTTATACTTCTACGCCGAACATTACCCCATCCAGGCTCGTTCGTCAAGCATATGGAAGTTTTTGTTTGGCAGTGACAAAGACCGCAGGTTTTGGGCGGCAACAAAGCAGCTGAAAAATAAAAATGTAAGTGAAGGAGGGGTGTTCGGGCCTTTTAAATGCGCCCTGAACCACACAGCCCAACGTGGTGAGTGTTCAGATTCAGCGAATAGGCTGCGCCGCCGTGAAGGTATCAGCTAAGCTATGCGGTTCTACGCGGTGCGTTGCGCTCACTAAAAGAGCTCAAGAATGAGGTCTTCTCTTCTTACAGTTCCTTCCTTTCGTCATCATGATGTAATACGACAGCAGTCCTTGAGAGGTCAGCGTCCGCGCCAAACCGGGAAGGCACCAGCGCCGCCTCTCAAGCTACATCGCCGGATGCACGATGGGGGAAATGGAGGAAGGAATCCGGGGTGCTGGAAAACCCTAAATATTGCGCATTCAATTTATGCGCTCATCTCATGCGTGTAGAAAAAATTATTTATGGGCCAACGTCGCTAGTCAGGCGCCTTGTATACAGTCTCCAAGGCATTTCTCGAGGTCAGAAAAGGGTTGGGTCAGGGCATCTTTAATGTTTTACACGTGTTGGACCTATAAGCAGCGGAAGTTACGACCAGCACTAAATAAACGTGAGCTCCAAGCCGGAGCCAAAAGAAGATTTTTGCTAGCTGATATCATCCCCAAAAGCGCAACTCTTAACAACTTCTCAAAGATATTCTACAGCATGTAGTTCCGACCACAATGCATCTTGCATCTTATCGCCCTGATCACGGGGGATATGATGCTCTACTTCGTGCACATTACATTTTCATTTACAAAGGCACTGCGGTTTCTTTTTTTTTAAGCGAAAGCATTACTTGGATCATTGTGCGAAAACCCCGCCGTCATCAGAAACCAGTGGCCGAAACGCGGCACGCAAATGACGTCATCGACTGGGGTGTGTACTGACCAGGAGGAGGAGGATAAACTTTATTTACGTCGACCAAGGTAGCAGTTGGTGTGGGGTTATAGCCCCATCAAGTGGCCATGAGCCCGTGGCGTTCCGCGACATCTAGGGCTCTTGTCACAACCCGGATCTATGTGTCCTATTCGGAACTGAGCGATGCGGCCTCCCACTGGTCTGGATTCGAGAGCTGCAAACCTCGCGGAAGGGAGTCCTGAGGGCAAGCCCAGAGTATGTGGGATATAGTGGCATGTTGGCCACATAGTTGACAGGAGGGAGAGTAAACCCCAGGGTATATGCTGACCAAACTAGCCAGTTATGCGCCTTTCCTTCCCTCTGACTCAAGGGAGTCTATAAGCCTTCCATTGATTTTGGGAAAAGGAAAGGCGCATTACTGTCCAAATTTGTAGGTGGACGCCACCGCCTACTCACAGCGCGAGTGAGGCGAGTACAGGACGGGTGCTCCTCGGCTTTCTTTGTCCTGTCAAAACGCTACGTTTTTCGTTGAGCATAGCCCGTCAGTATACTCTGTTAAATGTGAAGACAGCATAACGGATGGTCGTTAAGGGTAACGGAGTGGATTCCAAGAGAAGGCAAACGTAGCAGGCGGCGGCAGAAATTTAGGTGGGCGGATGAGGTTACGAAGTTGGCGAGGATGAGGTGGCCACAGGTGATGATGATGTAGGAACGCTGTCAAGTATACTTTTTCGGGCGCCAGCTACGCCACTTTTGTCGCTGCGTTCTTCCACTGTCGCGTGCAGACAGAAGAGAGTGGAGAGATGGGAAAGCTTCGAAAGCAACGACGCGCGCGCCTCGCAGCAACCGCATCCGTTGGAACGGGCCACACATTGCCGCTCCGCGCAGTTGTTGCGCGTGGCACAAACATCCGCGGTCGGAAAGTTCTGACGCAATCGTTCGAAGTTATCCGGTTGCAGGAGCACCAAACATAGCCGGAACCAGTCCACCGCACGCCGGGTGCGAGTGACGGAACGGATTCGTAAGCATCTCACGCTCGAATTCACAGGTGGCGCTGTTCCCCGCTGTACACATTGGCTTCTTACCGCCGGTGGCGGTACGTCTCCCTCCAACGTTCGTCAACGCCGCTTCTCGTTGGCGCGTTCAACACTCCTCGGCACCCAACGGCTTCCTGCATGCCCTTACCATGACCAGGCAGTTCGGCAGAGGTCTGGACGCGGCTAAAACTTCGCGCATAGCGTCCGCACTGCCGCTTTCGACGTTCTCGCGCAGCAGCGGGTTGCAACTGATGGCGACGCTAGGTCAGTCCTCTAAGACGATAAAGCATCACGTTCGCCGCGCGCACGGCGAGATCTTCCCTGAGCAGGCGCTGACAGTCTCGCTGCTGAGAGCAGCGACGAGCGGGGACTGCCGCTGCTGCTTCCTCCACTTCCTCCGGTTGCTGTGTGTCTGTCATGGAAAGTGCAAATTGGTTTTTGAGGAAAGGAAATGGCGCAGTATCTGTCTCGCATCTCGCGGTGGACACCTGAACCGTGCCCTAAAGGAAAGGATAAAGGAGGAAGTGAGAGAAGAAAGGAAGAAAGAGGGGCCGTAGTGGAGGGCTACGGAATAATTTCGACCACCTGGGGATCTTTAACACAAACTGACATCGCACAGCACACGGGCGCCTTTTGCGTTTCGCCTCCATTGAAACGCGGGCATTGTTCGAGAAACTACTGCGCCAGCCGAACGCGCCTCGCGCTACCGTAGTAGTCTGCGGGTGTGGCGCGCGCTCACCCGTAATCGCGTGCTCACCTGCGGCGCCCCTGGTGTTAGGCGTGCGAAACAGCGTGACGAAACTACGCGTGCCTTCTTCGCGGAATGCCTCACATGTTCACTGTAAAATGCACGTCCGATTTCCTACAGAGTGCTTTGCTAAAGAATTTAAGGTGTGAAACATTTTAATGTGTTCTCGTGTTATGGCAACAAAAAGAATAGTATAGTATGAATCCGTCCAAACAACTTGCACTGAACGGAGCTATAACAAGTTGTTTTTTTTATTTTTCGGCATACAGTAAGTGCCAGTTCGCGTGCAATACAGCTGGCCGCAAGTACATTTGAAACATTGGCCTCGATAATGCAAAGGTATCTGGAAACTGTTTGGCTGGCCGCTTAAAATCTAGTGTGGCTGCGGCGACGAAAAAAAAGAAAAACTGCAGATTTTGCACCACAAAATAAAATGAAAGAAAGGAAAGCATGTACATCAGTCACTGTTTAGAAAATTCACAAAAACGCCGCCTAGCAACAATAAAAAGAACCTTCCACACCACCCTTGCGAATGTTGCATTAGGCAATGTCAGTAATGATCCGGAAGCTTTGGAAGTGCACCATTTCAGACGCGACAAGCAAGAATTCGCCAGGTCCAATACCGTCTACTATAGAATACAAGCCTCAGAAAAGGTGACATTGCTGCAATTTGACGAACATAATGCACATCATGGTCGTCTTTTTTTATTCATGTAACTTGTGGCGTTTAACGTCCGGAAGACGCACATGTGCTATGGGGACGCCGTAGTGGAGAACTTCGGGTTAATTTAGGCCACATAGGGTTCTTTAACGTGCACTGACATCGCACTGCACACGGGTGTTATTGCATTTCGCCTCCATTGAATTTCGGTCGCCGCAGCCGGGATTATATCCCGCGACCTTGGAATCAGCAGCCGAACGCCAGAGCCAATGAGCCACCGCGGCGGGTGTCTTCCTTTCTATATTTGGTGACAGAGCCACAAGGTCACATTTAAAACCAGTAAGCACTGCATCAAACGCAGAGAAACATAACCCAGCCGAAACGAAAAAGGAAGCGGTCAGTGTTTTTATCATGCACAGCGCTTATGCGCACCCTTGCCCCCTTCCTCTTAAGTTTCCTGCTAGCACAACCCCGGTCTCTGCAACTGCGCGCAAAACCTCCTCCAAAATCACGAATGTTGGATGAACCCCTGCTCATCTGCGTGCATCTTCTTTTTGCAGGTTGGGCTGGTCTGCATGGCGTTAGTGCAGCATTCACATGGCGGCGAACAACGTCACCCATCCTCGTTCGAGATGTCGTCGAGTGGTGTCAGCAAGAACCAGCTGGACCTGGCTAAAGAGTTGCTACGTCTCTTCAACCTTCACCATGTGCTCGCGTCCATGAACGTTTCCCGCAGTGCGCAAATGAAGTCGGGCAGCGAAGGCTCGTTCGTGCCATCGAACCCGTATTGGATTCTGATGAATCATACACAGCGACGGCAGCCAGCACCGCAAAGCTTTGTGTCTGCGGCAAACAGAACTCACGCAAACAAGCCGACAGGATACGACACAAAGATCCCCTCTCGTGCCGGGAAGAGGAACTATACCACCGGGGACAAAGCATCCCTTACATATTCCATGCTCAAAGCCCATGGACCGGAAAAGCGTCCCTCATCTGAGTACCGCCGCAACTACACTGCACCACGCGCGAAAAATCAAACCTTTGTTGCGCCGTTGCCAATGGAAAAATTCACATTCGAAGATGCTCCCAAAAGCAGACCTCTTTTGCATACGCTTCACAAGGAAGTGCTCGACGAGAAGATTGAGCGGGCCAAGACATCTTTCCCGACGGAACGTACCCACGGCGCTAGGGCCAAGATAAGAAGCAGCGAAATTGACAGCGAAGCTGCAGCGTCAGACTTCAAACTGCAGCCTGCCATGAGGATTATAACGTCTCCAAGCAGCAGTATCAAGCACGAGATACCCGTCTCTTTTAATCACGCTTTTATTGTCCTAGGCCAACCGGCGGAAAGGAAAAAGGCGCTGGCGTCTGATTACGAAGTGTCTGTACTTGGAGCTGTTTTGGGAGATCTAATTGACCAATCCGAATCGGGTCACAAGCGTGATAAAACACGTCAGTATAAACACGTGTTCAACATTGGAGACAAACCAGTCATTCAGATCACCGAGGTATCAAACACACATTCGGAACAAGCGTCTAAGTTGAACACTTCTGCTGTTAAGGAAGAGCTATCGATTAAGTCAGCAGTACACAAACACTGGTCGAGCCCTCGTATGCTCGCTCACAAGAAAGTGGCTGCGAGCGGTGTGCTGACACTGTCCCACTCATCACCCACCGCACCACACGGAGACAAAAAACATCACTTTGAACAACCCTATAGCAAGGTCATCACACCTAGAATGGGAGACATTTCCTTAGGTGCAAGCGCCTCTGAGCTTTTTCAGACGACGTACAAACCAATTAGTCAACATCCTTCTTCGCAGTTTGCGTACAGACGACTGAGGCAAGAAAGCGCCGGCACAGGTCCACACATATTCAACTTAAGAAGCCAGCACGATGCCCCACAATCACAATGGATTCCGCTGAAGAAAAGTTTCGTGAAACGAGACGTTTCTTTGAAGAATGACGCCATTGCTAAGGCGCCAAATGTAACTGCAGCTCTGAGTGCTCTCCTCGACGACACCAATACAATAAAGCCTGGAAAGAAATGGCGCGGAATTCTCAAACCGAGGTACTACGAGACGCTCAACTTCACCGTGCCGAAGCTGTTGCCCGAGGTCATTTTTACTCCCGACTTGCGTGGCACACCGATATCGTCCATATCACCTTTTGATGAATCGAACATTGGGAGCGTGCACCGGGTGGTGACAATATACGGGAAGAATACAAACCATAAGCCACTGGCACCTGTCACTGTTGTCGTAGCAGAGGGCTCCCAGCCGGCCTCGACGGTGATGCAGCAGACGTCCCTAGTCAAACGACGACACGACGAACCGGACCCGCCGAAACCAAAGTACATCCACAGCCTGTCGGACAAGTTTGGTGAGCGGCCGCCCCCTCCGGACCGCAAGGACGATTACCTGCTTCACAAGCGAGCTAAGGGCTTCCGAGGAGACGGCGAAGCCGGCCGGCCGCCACTCGGCGGTGGTCGCCGTCAGTCGCCGCTGGAGCCCAAGTTCGACCCGGAATTCGAAAGGTCGCGCTTCTTGAAGCCTCCGCCTCTGTTCCCAGAGAGGGACCGACCAGCCCACCATGGGCGTCACCCGCCAGATGATCACCCTCGTCACCGCGACGGGCCGCCTTTCACGGTTTACGGACACAGGCACCCGGACAAGCACTACGGGAACGGCGAGCCTCCCTACCGGCCTGGAAAAAGGCCTTACCACGACGTGCCAGACAGGAGCGAAGGCCTCCCTCCGAGGGAAGACGGCGACTTCGAAGAAGACCTGGACCCGTCCCGGTTCGACGACTACGAGGCCTGGAGGCACCTAACACGGCCGCCGCTGCCGGCCAGCGGCTTCCAGCCGCCCTTCATGCCAGGCTTCGGCGGATACCCGCCCTTCCGAGGCCCTCCATTCCCGGGCGGCGGTCCACCTTTCATGGGCAGTCCCGGCATCGGCACCATTCTGCCAGGAAAGAAAATGGAAAAATTCAAGTACCTCCTCAAGGGAGGCTTCCGCGGCTCCGGGGGCCTCCGTCCTTCCTTTTTTGCTGCCCCTCAAGGGTGGTACTGCCCGTGCAACTACTATCCTCCGGCAGGGCGGTTCATCACTCACGGTTACCCTAGCTTCTGGGGGACAATGCGAGGAGACTAGGTCGCTTTCGTCCTCAACAGATGGGCTTTCGTGCACGGGACTTTTTCTTTCCCTGTTCATTTACCTTATCCTGCGGAATTCCAAGCTTTCATTAGTGCATACGCAGGCGAGCACAACAAAAAGTGAAAACGGTCATTTCATATTACATAAGACGGAATACGTTCCTTTTCACCGCAGCCATTGAGAGCAATGAAGACCAATCATCTCCACCCTTGCATACATTCAGAGAATCTGCGTGCCTAATTTCAGGTGGCGAGAAAGCCTTGCATGTCGGCGATGCGCGAGAAATAAACGCTATATATTTTTACCTGTAACATACCGTGGACACGGCTATTCGCACCTTGCATTCGTGAAGACTCATGTGAATAAAGGTCATAACAGGACTGCTTGTTGTTTGACTTCTGTAAAAAAAATAATTAATGGAAAAGCAAGAAAATACGTTGCTTCGTGCATGACGTACTATATAACTAATATTGCCAACCTTTTGAGAGCTGCCACAAGGAGTGCTATATGGAATATTGAATTGCACATTTATTATGCGCTGAAAATTTTTTTTTTATCCGGGCTGCAGTCCTCGGAGACGCAGTCTTTCTCAGAAGTGTATTTGCCACAGCACGTCACTGGTACGTATATATCGGTCGAATGGCTTTCAATGACCATTGAATGGAAATCGCACGTAGTGCAGAAACAACCTTACGCCTTCTGATGATAAGGATTTTTTTATGGCGCAAGGGCATATGCGGCCAAAGAGCACCACGGCACAAGCCTATTTTCGTTTGCTCAAGGTGGGGTCAAAGACCCATTTCCCAAACATTTCACCCTGTTTAAGCCGAGCGCCATGCCATGGGAAGCTTGTGCCCATTGTATCACCGGTGGGTACCCGGCGGCACTGGGGATCGAACCCCTTACCTCCCGCATGCGAGACGGATGCTCAACCACTAGGCCACCGCTGCTTTTTTTTATTGCCAATTTTTACAACAGTCACATCACTCCACTAAAACACGCTGACCGCGCTCGGGTCAACGCAGCAATTTAAAGCTTCAGAGCAGCACGTTCATCCAACACGGGTAGCCATTCAGGTGGCTCTAGTAGGGCACGGTAAGCTCCCCGCACGTACATAACACTTTATATAAAATAAAGTCTTGCTGGGCAAGTTAGTAACTGTACTTCTTTAGTTACAGGCTTGAAAAACAGACAACACAAGGCAGAAAGACGGGACGGGCGCTCCGTCCCGTCTTTCTGCCTTGTGTTGTGTCTGTTTTTCGCGCCTGTGGCCAAAGATGTACTTTCTATAAAATTCTCTCTCACTGGCCGAACGTTCACATCAGCATTTCTAAATGCCACCCTTGTAGTCCATAAACTATGCAGGCCGAGTAGCATGATGAGGTCATAAGGGAAACCCCCTCGTCACCTATACAGGCAAAAACCGGATCCCATACGGTGTGATTGGCAGGTCTTTAACGTCCTTTGAAGGATGTCCCAATGAATGGTTTGGTTTAAGGGGGTGTAACGTCCCAAAGCGACTCAGGCTATGAGGGACGCCGTGGTGAAGGGCTCCGGAAATTTCGACCACCTGGGGTTCTTTATCGTGCACTGACGTCGCACAGTACACGGCCCTCTGGAATTTCGCCTCCATCGAAATTCGAGCGCCGCGGCCGGGATCGAACCCGCGTCTTTCGGGCCAGCAGCCGAGCGCCATAACCACTCAGCCACCGCGGCGGCTATGTTTTGACTGGAAGTGTGTTGCTATGGGGTTGAAAGAAAAAGCTTTTAACGCAGGGTTTTACTGGCATTCTTTTAACCCTTCTGAGAACATCCTGCCTGAGCCTGCACAGCTTAGCTGTCGGTACATTGGTATGGGTAGCATGGCATCCAATAAATCTTTATACAATTTCGTTTTTGTTACCGAACTTAAGTACTCTAAAGAAAAACGCAATTTCAACAAGCGAAAAGACCAAACTTCACGCCAAAATCCTTTTACCCTTGCACTTCTTTTAACAGAACATGACACGATGTACGCGGGCAGAGCATTTCGCAGATGTACATGGATGAATGTGCGCAAAAAAATCATCATTCTGGTCTCGAAGAAAGAAAAAACGCGACACAATTTGCCTCAAATATAGGTGCACAAGACCCACACCACCATTACGAAGCGAATGGAACAAATTGCTCCTGCTCGTACGTTCCCATGTGCTACGCCACACAAAAACAGAAAACACTATGTATTTTTTGTAAGGTCACACGCGACATAAATAATACCTGCAGAACATACCATATCTTTGCGACTAGAAAAAAATTAGCAATAGTTGCACGTGCGAACATGGAAAGATTGCGACCGTTCCATGCAAGCGTTTCATCCCGAGCACTTTCTATTTCATCCTTCCAGTATTGATCACTGTCATCATAGTGCTGGAGGGGCACACCAAGATATTTCAAAGGCAGCGCTGTCCATTTTACGTTGTCAAACACTTCAAGTTGTTGGTCCCACTCGCCATGCCAGAAACCTACTGACTTGTCCTAGTTAACGCGACATCCTGTTTTATCGCAGAAATCACCCGCCGCCTGAACAGCTTCTTGAACGCTGGCTCGATTATCGCAGAAGATAGCGACATCGTCCGCGTACGCAAGCACCTTAACTTCTGCTCCCTCGCGCGTGAAACCGCGAATCCTTTCATCACGTATCAGGCTTAAGCAAAAGGGTTCAAGATATAACGCGAAAAGCAAGGGGGACAATGAACAGCCTTGCCTCACGGAGGATTTTACAGTGATACTTTCGCTAAGTCTTATTTACAATGAGGTGCGCAGCACACTCAGAGTATGCCATTTTGACACCTTTGGTGATAATATTCCCAATATTGACATATTCTAAGAGCTGAAAAAGGATGTCATGGGATACTCGATCAAACGCTTTCGCCAGATCGAGTTGCAACATAGCAACTCGACCTCCGAGAGCGTCCCAGTACTCGAGAATGCTTCTCGCCACGTGTACATTGGTGGTAATGGTGCGCCTTTGAATGCCACAGGTTTGATGTGGACCTACCAGATATTTTATAACGCCTTGTGTCCTTCTTGTCAGCACTTTCATAAAGACTTTATAATCGACGTTGGTGAGGCTTATCGGCCGATACGACCCCACCAACAGTAGCCTAGTTGCGTCGTCACACTTCGGAATCAAGACAGCATGAGCCGTCTTAAATGTGGGTGGCAGTTGTTCCGTATCATCAGCCTCCTTGAAGACTCTATGCAAAAGAGAACTGAGCTCTCCTTTGAAAAATTTGTAGAAGATGGCGCCTAGGCCATCAGGTCCAGGTGACTTTCCTGCACTTAGCTGCTCAATCGCACATTCTATTTCGGTTACACTGATTGGCGCTTCCAATCTTTCTTTAACGTTGTCATCTAACTTGGGCATTCGCCGCAAAAAATCAAGTTCGAAACCTTTCTTTGTATGCTCCTTTCCCAGTACATCTCGATATTGGTCAACAAATGCGGCTTCTATAAGATTCGGGTCCGTGGTTTCCTTATTTCTGTACAGTATTTTGTGAACTTCATTTTTGCGGGCATAACTCCTTTCGTCACTCAGGGTTCGCTTAGTGGGCGTCTCTCCCAGCCATAGTCGCTCAGCGCATGCTCGCACCACTGCCCCTTTATACTTATCTTCATTTACAAGCTCGTTTGCTTTTCACTTCCTTTATCTGCTTCATACAGAAACCAGGCTGCGCACTTTCGATGTTCAGCAGTAACTTCAGCTGGCACTGCACACCCTTTTCTTTTTGCTTTTCCTTGTGTTGCAGCACAGTTGCTCGCTCGATTGCTTTCAGTTTTACGTTGGCTTTAAAGCCTTCCCAGCTGGCTGCAAAGCTACTATAATCATTCGCTGCAGTGTGCAGCAATTGTTTTACATCGTTTACAAAGAGATCGTCTTCTAAGAGTTTAGCATTTAATTTCCAGAGTTCCCACTTCAATTGCGACTTCCTTACTTTGGAACCCAGGCTGAACACAACGAGGCAATGATCAGAAAAAGATACTGGTATAACGTCATAGCTTTCACACAAAGTGCCAAGGTACAAAGGTACAGTAACACTTTGACCTCTTACTGGCCGACCTTTGGCTCGGTGCTCTGGCCTACAAACACAATTAAAATCTCCAAGAAATATAATACTTCGCTTGGATTTCAGACACGGCTCTAGATTTTCAAAAAACACCTTGCGATCACACTCTTTGTTGGGTGTGTAAACGCACACTACACGCCAAAGAGACCCAGTAAAGGCAAAATCTAGGACAATAAATCGGCCGTTTTCACAAACAAAAGCTTGTTCCTCCACAATTCCCACACTCCTGCGTATAAATAGCGCGCAACCTGCAGATGCTCCTACAGCATGAGAAATGCACACGCTGTAGTTGGCAGTGAAAGCCTGCACCATGCGGTCCGTCTGCTCTTGGCTGCTGACCTTGGTTTCTTGTACTGTACGGCAGCGATGTCAATGCCGTTTTCAATGAATAGGCGGCTAACCTGCATGGTACTACCTACGCCTACTTGCCAAGCCTCTCGTACGTTCAATGTGGCTACACGTAGGGCTTTCTTAAAATTCGCTGCCATGTTTTATCAGAGCAAAAGGGCCGCATGTGGCTTACCTCGATATGTAGTACCATAAATCATATACGTCGTTTACAGAGGCAGTCGACCGTCGCTCCCGCCGCGCAAGAAACGCCGACTCCCTGCCATGTTGCTGGGTCTTGAGATGCTGCCATGATGTACGCAAATGTTGGTTGCTTACGCTGAGGGACAATAAGCCCCCGCTTTACGTGGGCTCCTGGTTGACCGCTTTGCGGTCGGGGGGAACTGTCTGTTTGGGCTTGAAGCCTGGCCGCCGAGTCACAGCTGTTTTGGGGGGGGGGGGGGGGCGGTTCCACGCTGGAGCTGTCTCCAGCACCCTCCGTCTCCTCATGCACTCTTTTTGCTGGCCCTCCGGTCGTGGCATCCATAGGTTGCGCTTTTTCTTGCTCGTCCACCACCGAGATGGTTTTCGTAGCACTACCGGAGTCATTCTCAACAGCCTTCTCGCTGGGCAGGCTTTCACTCACATGAACTTGTTTACCAGTGGTAGCACCGTTATTTTCCTTTGCGCGGTCAGGTGCGTCATTGGCTGGGGCCCGCGCTGGTTCACCTGCCGCACTCCTGGAAGTCTCTTCCGCATCTTGAGCATCCATGACGTGCTCTGCCACCAAATCAGTCTTCGGTTGGCTTGTGATGGAAGCGTAGGTCTTGGCACACTGGGTATCGTCGTGCCCAAAGCGTCGGCATCGCGAGCACCCTGGCACCTTGCAGTCTCGCCTGATGTGGCCCGTGTTGCCGCACCGTAAACACAACGGAGCCCGATTCGGCACCACCACTAAGGCAACCTCACCTCCGACACGTTGCTGTTGAGGCAAATCGTCAATCGTGCTTCCCGGCCTCAACTTCAGGGCAACTAGCCTTGTCGTCGACGCCCTGTCGCTGATGCCGCGAACTCGCCATTTCTCTCGGGTAACTTCTGTTACCTTGCCTTAAGCTGCTAAGGTAGCCCGCACGTCGTCGTCGCTGACTTTGTGAAATAACCAATGAAGTTTAAGTCTCATGTCATGGTTATCCGGATTAAGGACAAGGCACCGATGCTCCTTGACGACGAGCTCCCCTTTAGCAAGCATGCGCTTTGTTGCTTCAGCTGTCTTGAGTGTTACCGCCCAAACATGATTCATTTGGTACGCCCCCAGCGTGATGACGCCGGGGAGCGCACCAGAATCAGCTAGAGCATCCCTGAAATCTTCGACACGGAACGGCCGAGCCCTCACATCCCCGTGCAAAAAGACGGTATTCAAAACTATCTGACCTGAGGGCAGTTGCGGTAGTATAACTTGGCAGTCCTGTTCAGCTTCATCAAAAACCCTGTCACCGCGGCCAGAAACGGCCGCTAACACCGCTCCGTTAGAGCACATGATAAGCACGTCCGCTCGCTAGCGCGGCCGGAAGTCGAATAGTAGGTCACCGCTGCGGTACTAAACTTTCGTCTACTATTGACGAAATCCAACATTTATTTGTCTAATAAATAAGCTGAATTCTTAATAAAAACTAGGCGAGCAGTGTGATACGGTATGGCCCGGTGACAGGACAGGCAACTAAGTGACTTCGCAAAACTACGACTTGGGATGGCAAAGCCAAGAGAAAAAAAAAAACTAAGCAAAGAGCGATGAAGCAAGATTTCGTCGCTAAATGATGTGCAGAGCTAGCATTAAGAAAACCAAATCCAGCTGCTCAGTCTGTTCTTCAATTTAGGAGTTTGATCTTGTACTTCACTTAACGGTCAGGTGTCCCGCATACAAATTAAAGATTTTGTGATCATTGCCCAAGCTGCTGGTACCTGTATCATCGATTTGCATATTGCTTGGCTTCTTGCTAATTTTTTTCGGAGACCAAACTCCACTGTATAGATGACCACTTGCTTTTTGAATTTCTGCGCGATTTTAGTCGCATTTAGGTTCTCTAGTGACGATGACAAGATTGTGCATCGTGCACATATGAATCCAACTTTATAGTCTGTATACATACAGGCCTTCGTTGTGGGCATTCATATCCCCTGACAGTACACTCACTGACTTGTCCCCAAACTTATCGACATCTTCACTCAGACAGTGCACTATACGTTTTCGCTTTCTTTGCGATTGTTACCAGTTCACAATAAGCGATGCCGAGAATTGTTTTTTTCTGTTTATTGCACCTGAGATCCAGAGATGTTCTTTATATGAGCTTTATGCTTTGCCATTTCACCTTTTCATTAATTATTATACGTCGCCCACCATTTTATTTCCTCCATATTTGCTGCAGCCTGCTCAAACATGCAACGTTTACTAAATGGCAGGTCTTCGAAGTCTGCTGGGACGTGCCTCCCGAACATCATACATATTTCTCTTCTTTTAATAAATGTCGCACGAGGATCCACCGCCGATGCGGTTACCCGCATAGCTTGCATCTGATACCAAGTCCGCAGCACAACTGCAAAGCTGTCCAACGCCGCGGCTCTACGAACTCACCCGAGCATTTCACAAAGATCAGCAGAATCCAAAACAGCCTGAGACAATACCATCAAATTATCAGCGACCAATAGTAGACCACCGAGGAATCAGCCTCCAATAGGGACAATCCTCATACAGCGCAAGGCACAGAGAATGACCAGTACGAACAATGACTTTCGCAGTGCCAAGTACAGCGCTTGCGTCCGCACTTGATGGATCGTAGTACAAGGCTGGCGCATGATGTTGTAGCGTATGGATGAAGTCCCTTCCTTATCTGGTGCACTGGAAGTCCGGTGGAAAAAGCCGAAAGCCATAAGAGCCACGTGGCCGGGGGTGCGAGTTCTCGAGGGAGGGTGATGTACACATAGGTTGCTTCTTCACCCGCGTGGATGGTGAGAAGTCTGAGCGTTTTTATAAAAGGCGTTTCAGCGAAGCTCGCAAGATTTTTTTTTTTTAATCGGCTTTTTGAAGTCTAACCAGTGAACTGGTGAACTAAATTTTATAGATGACTTTCAACTGTTCTGTTTAAGTGCCTGGTTGTATAATAAAGGATTTGTAGCTGGCCGCTAGTATCGCATCAGTTTTCAGAATTTAGAAAACGTTACTGTGGTCGTCGCTGTGGCTAAGCGAATTTAGGCCATCCTGCGCGCCATTCGAAAGCCGCGCGGAAGAAGCGGCATAACTTATATCACGTGACTTTTTGTCCTGCCCGCACGGTAACTGGTTAAGACGGTAACATTTTATTTCATGCAGGCTGCAGCATGTAGATAAAAAAATATATAAAGGCGTCCAGAGAACTCGCCGGTTTTCAGCAGGCCCTTCACTTCTCAGTAGGCACTGCAGCAGTAGTGCGGCCAAGCCAAGCCAATGGAAGAAGGGAGGCTGTCGTGCAAGTGATAAGGCTACTGTCGCTACTGTGGTAGCTGTGGTGCGTGTTATCGAGAAGTGGTGCAACTAGTATCTTGTCTATGGCATGTACCTCTGCGACAAGCAGGTAACCTAACCGCATTACGCTGTTTGTTACATTATTGATTGGCGGAGTGCTCCACCTTTAATTCAGCAATGGCGGCGCCAACGGACGCGGAGATGATCGCGCCAGTCGAGCAGCTGAACGTTGCCACCAGCCAACAGGCGACTGTCGTCTGCGGGGAGGCTTCCGAGTCGGACGACGAGGATCTCAGCGTTGCCACCACAACGGTCGCCAGCGACATGAGTGTTTCGTCTGTCCCCGAGAGCGTCACGTCGAGTGAACGCAGGTCCTCGGAGCTTGGCCAGCACAGGACGCTGCTGCACCGAAAGCTCCGCGAACGTAACGGTAGCTTACGGCGGAACTGCATCGAAATGGTGCGCCAGCCGTACCAGTACGCTGTCCGCGAGCTTGGTGGAATTTCTCAGAACCTTGTGCGCTCCCAGCAACTCCTACAGGAAGTTTCGGCTTCCCTCAGAAAACTGACGAACGAGCTCTTCCAGATTGAAGACAAAATCGACACAATACAACACTGCAATGCCATTCCGGAAATAACAATACCGTCGTCGAATCTTAGTGCGTCGCCGGAATGCCATTGATGTTATTCTTTCACCGGCACTTAAATAACCGTTTCAGATGTCAGTATCACACGGATGCCAAGGATTTTGCTTCCTTTACACTGGCCGAGTTTCGGTGTACTCAAAACGCTGCACGCAGGAACGCATGCAGCGATTTGTCGGGCTTAATGTTGCATGCCAGGGTTGCTTTTGCTTTAGTATTGAAGAATATTGGGCTCACAAACCACACATATGTGGCACAATCCCTGCAGCTGCTGCACTTACGACTCGTTGACTGCTTGCTCATCTGCTGTGAAAAGAAAAAGCTCCAGCTGCATTTGGCCCATCAGCCAGTGCCACACAAAAAAACTTTCTCCAAGCCTACTGAAAACTGCAGCAAAAATTGGGTCAAATGGCACAATCTGTAAAAAAATGTCAATTGCAATCACCAGCCACGCTTTGTCACCAGGATGTTGCTACAGAGAAGCCTGTACCACTTCTTGTGCAGGGATGGTCAGCGGTTAGATGAAAGCAAGTGCAGGAAGTCGTCTCTGCTCACACCAGTGCTTGTGAATTACTTTCAGTTGTGCCAAAAACAATTCTGTGCTCGCACCAGCTTTAGTGTGCAGCTCTTGCAGCTGAGTAAACTGCACATAGTTGTGTCTACACATGGCAACAGTGTGAATCCATTATTTGCCGACTTGCGCAGTCAAATCAGCATCTTTCTTTTGCTCTATTTGTGCACGAATAACGGGGCACCTCCCAATTTTTTTTTTTCTAATCCACTGACCCTAAAGTGCTCTATTAAATAAACTAAGCTACTGCATGTGAAAAATGGTGCCCATGGGGGTATGACAACTTAGCATTGAGAATGAATTCTTGATGCTGGATCTCACCTTCACTCAGCAGGTTATCCACAACTAATGATGTGAACAAGGTGCCTTGAAGCACAACTTCTACTACGAATTGGTTCACCACTGACCAAATGAAAAAAATGTGTTAGCACTGTGTGGCCACTTTATTTTTTTGCAGTTGCAACATCAGCATTTGATTAAGTTAGATCATTGCATCACTGCACCCATTTTCATGTCGTCAAAGCATTACTTACTCTAAAGGTTCTTCAGACGATTGAGAAGTGTGGTACAGCAGTTGCAAAAGGTATTCCATTATTGTGTTGCAAACTGTTGTGCAAAGGTAGACGTGTTATTTTTTAAAGCGAAATTTATTGCCCCAGGGCATCGATGATGGGTGAAGGTGTGATGAATGATGTAGTAGAGATTAAATGAATGGAAAAAGGTTAGCTGCTTTGATGAAGTCCAGTTGAGAACGATGGTATGGTCCCTGCGTCCAGGCAATGTATGAAGCAGGGTTGCTTGGATCCTTGTAGGCTTGAGAGCTGGGCAGTCCCACAGTAAGTGATGAATGTCTGCCTCAATGTCCTCGTGTTTACATATTGGACACCCTGGCCGAGGAAACGAATCTCGGTACTGAGGCCACTTCCGAGTGACGGCTGGTGTGAGGGCAACCCCGACCCGGATCCTCCTAAGCGCAACCTCCTCTGCACGGGTAAGACCACGGGGGAGGGTTACCACACACGAAGGGATGAGAGCACGTGTGTGGCCCTGGAGGAGTTCCTTTCTTGATGAAAGAAGGGTAAAATTGTCCAAATGAAGGAGCCGAGGTGGTGATGAGTTTGTATTTGCAAGGTAGGTCGCTAAATCTGCCTGGCTTTGATAGGTCAGCAGATCCCGTGAGACCCACTCAATACGTACTGGCTGCGGGATGCGTGCCGCGAGCCGGTGGATGTCCTAAAATATCGTTGGACAGCAGCTAACACGTCATAGCAACCGAACAACTTGAAGGGCGTCGGTGCGGATGGCAACGTGGGCCGCAGGGAGCATAGCTCTGTCGGCCACGGAGCAGAGTGCTTCTTGAACTGCAACGAGCTCGGCACAAAAGGACGAAGGGGGTTCCGTAAGCTGAAACCAAGAGGTTTGATTCAGGGCAGGTCTGGACGGGCAATAGATAGCTGTTGTTGCTTTGCAGTCTTGTATGCTTGCGTCTACGTAGACAACAATGGATCCTTCAGGCACGCAAGCATCTTGTTCCTCAAATTTCTGGCGAAGCAATGATGCCGAATTAGCAGATGTTAGCTTGTTGTCGCTGAGCTGCACAAACTTCCATGGGGGAAGAACTGGCGTTGGCGGCTGAAGAATCGAGTGTGACGTTGCATAAGACCTCAGTGCATGCATGGAGTGTGATATACTGGCCTTAAGGCTGCGTGATTCACGGCGCTGCTGCACCAGCTCATCAATGGTATCGAGCTGCGCATTCTCTTGTAAAGCTATGACCGGTGTGATGCGTGGAAGGCACGTAATGGTCCTCGTAGCCTCTCGGTTCATGGCTTCAAGGCGATCCGATTGGGCTCTTGTAAGATGTTGAAACTGGGCTTGATAAACAATACGTGGCTGCAGAACTGCCCTCACCAATTGCCGTGCAACGAATGAGCCTGCACCACCAGTTTTAGGGGCAATTCTTCTAATCAAACCCAAAGTCTGAATAGCTTGCCTTTTTGCCTGAGAAAGCCATGCAGTCGCTGATCCTGATTGGTGAATCATTAAGCCAAGGATTTTTACACTTGGGACTTTGCTGTAGTGGGGTGCCCGATAGACAAAGACGGATTGGACTTGCAAGTTTAGGGCGTCCCCAGCGGTTGGCAACTGAAGTGTATGTTGTTTTATGCATGGATAGCTAAGTCCGATGGATGATGCGTAATTACAGGTTACATCCAAGGCAGATTGAAGACTTGTGTTATTCTATGCAGCACGTTTGCACTTGCGTGCAGTAGTCGTGCCTTTTCGTAATGAATATTTTTATGCAGAAACAAGCAGGTAGATATGTGGTTAATGTCCCAAAATTGCAAATAGGCTATGGGGACACCATTGTATAGGGCTCGGGACTTAGTTTAACCAGCTGCAACTCTCTTGTGTGCACCAACATAGCACACCTTTTGCCTCCACTGAAATGCAACTGCTGTGGTAAGGAATTCACCCACAGCCTAGGGTTTGCAGCCGAATGCTACAGCCACTGGGAGACCACAGCTGGCTGAGTGGCTGTAACTTTGTATGTTCTTCCGTTACAGTCTGAAGGTTTCTGCTGCGTTAGGTTGTGCCTCTTATGTGCCCGTCCACTCCATGCCCAACTTGCATAACAAGAGGAAAGCATGTAACAATTATTAAAACGTTTTAATTGATTGTACAAGATCAACAGCTTAAATACAGATTTTTTTTGTGCGCAGTTTCCATGAACACATCTTTGGCTGAGCAAGACTAGCATCACAGTTGGCAGACACAAACATATGGGACAACACTATTGAGCTGTGTGTCGACGTCATTAAAAGCACAGAGCATGCATCAATAGTACCAGTGCATGTAGTCAAATGCCAGACATGTTTTGGGTTGGCAGTGCTGCAAGCTAATGTACAGTCTTGGTAGCCTTAGATACTTCTGTATTTTGCACATCAGGGAGATTGGAACACATGACACCATGTGCTGTAAGGCAGCTGCTTAAAGGGACGCTTAAGACAAAGAGACCACTACTGCCAAAAATGAAGCTGCTATAAGCTAGAAAGACGAGAGCTATGCTCTACACTGCCATTCACTTCAAAACAGCGGTAACCCATCCTTTTTCTATAAGGACATTACTAGCTTGAATAGACTGGTGGGAAGATTTTTAAATTGAATTTTCTCGGCAATAAAAGTGTCTTCTGCTGCCGGGCAAACTTCAGCATACCCAGAAAGAGCCAGCCTGAATTTTTACTGAAATCAATACTGAGCGGAGTAGTCCTTAGCATCCCTTTAAGTGTTACTACCAATGTGTTTCTGGCTTGAGGGAACTATCAGTATTGACTAGGGTGTTTTGCAAAGCTGGACGAAGCAACTGATAGGCCTTCAGCTTTTCAACAATTCTCTGAACAGCCTTGCAACTGTAGCTCTTTGTTAGAGACTGGCCTCCCAAATGTTTATACACCACTCTTGCAAGGCTTATGGTAGCGATTCCAGGTACTTGAAAGCCATTAGAACAGATGCTAAGCAGTACCCTTCCTCTCCAAGCATGTACCTGCAAGAAAAACAAATTTTAGCCACAAGCATCTAATGCTATGGTTGCACCTTTGAGAAAGACACTGCATCCAAGCATGACCGCAGCATAGAAGTGTGAAGCTGTGAAAACTGTTTTAGTATAAGTGTGTGAAATTTTAACAGATAAATTCCCATACTGGTGTCAAGCATCCACAAAATTCAATGCATAAAACATCACCCGTGCACATACAAAAATTTTTAGGCGGAAGGCAGCTTTCTTTTCAAGAATGCAGCATATTTGTATGTGGCAATTCACTGTGCTGTACCCTTGCTTGAAGCAATGCTGGGTTGGCATGTGTCATGCGTGCCTCAAGTTGAAAGTTTGGTTTTTTATGGTCTTGTGGGGCTTAAAAAAGCAACTCTCGCTATGAGGGACACCGTAGTGGAGGGCCCCGAATAATTTCGACCACCTGAGGTTCTTTTCAAGTTAAAAGTGATCCTGAGACCAATTTTCTCACGATAAGTGACAAGGATGCCACACACCAGCAGACCTATTTCAGCATGTATACTTTGCTAATTGCAAGGTGTTCACCATACGGTAACAAAATAATCACTTCCTCTGTGACAATGGAACACAAGGAACAAATACAGAAGAGACAAAGCCTCCGATGAAGACTGTAGTCTCCTTCTCTGTAGTTGACGTTAACCTGTATTAGCACCAGCCTGAGCCATTTCTGAGGCAACATTTGCTGTTGCTTATGACCACCAACATGCAGCAGCCTCGTAGAGCCAGTAGATGATGGCTTCAAGAGGCCCTGCTTCTTTGATACATTCAGGCTCCTGAAAGCTCGAACAGGACTCGAGGCATGGTTACAACAATAATGGAGCTGGCCCCCATACTTCCCAAGTTCATGAGTAAGGAAAAGTGGACAGCCCAAATTGCTTGCAGATCTCTCTGATGGGATTAGCTACTGCAGAGATGAAGCCAAAGTCGGTGCCCATCAGAAGGCTATGGAAGGCTCTACGAAACAAACATTACGAAAATTTTGCTGAGATAGTGACAATTTCATTTTGGGCAGTACACTTGCCAAGTGTTGGCTGGTGTCGGAGAACTATTTCAGATATGGTTACACAAATTCTGGAGCACATAAAACTGTTTCTGTCGTATAGCACATACACAATGAGCTTTGATGCCAAAACAAGAATTTTGCCTCTTTAATTATGGCAGAATATTACTTTGCAACAAATTACATGAATCCAACATTTGTTAATGATGTGTCCAGTTTCAAAGTAGCACTTGAAGGACATTAGAGCTTACCTAGAGTCCAAAATTTGCTCAAGTGCAAGGTACTCGGAGTACAGCTGTGGTACCTTTGATTGAACCAGGATATAACTTAATGCAGGAATAAGGTCATCGGCTCCTCTGCAAATAAGCAAAAAACAATGTGGAAGGTCAGCTTTACAGGAGTTCAGGTGCCCATCAATCTGCCTTTCACACACAACTACTTAATAGCTTGCAGTGACCACTAGTTTGGTCACAACCATGCAAGAGACTGCATGCACAATGCGCTGCAGCCACTAGGCATTGTTGGAGGGGAAAAAAAGAAGAAGAAAACGACCCGAAAAAGAAAAGACACAAATGAGCATTCACCAGCAACTGGATACATTTATTGCATGAGCACATTAAATACATGTGAAAAGGCAGGCACCGAAGCAAAACAAAAGCCACTCAGCTGCTTAGAGACCCAGTAAATACAAATAATCAAGATCAAATTTAACCTCAAGGCAAATTCTATACAGAATGAAAAAGATGGGTTGCTTGTTCCACTGCACTCACTTCACAAATTTTGCAGCAAGGTGCAGAGCTCTTAAAATTAAATTTAGTCAAGAAAATATTTTTGGACTGTACACCTATTCCAGCTCAACATGCCACTCGCACAAATACAAAGTAATATACTCCCAGCACATGTGCACTTTTGATCCTGACTGAAGTTAATTTCAAGCACGTGAGGCATGCAGCACTGCTATATGGTTCCGATTCAATCCTCTGAAACAATATTAACGGGTACACTGTCTCTTGTTCCTCCCCCACTACGTGCCCCTCACTATGTTTCACCAACTAGCCCGAACCACTACCATCACTGATCGATGCGGCTGCCACTTCGAAGTGTCGGAGATCGCAGGGACCTCTACTGGCAACAACAAGGTACCGAAAGTATGTCATACCAATCCAACTGCAGCATAAATCCACCTCAATCCAAGATGGCGCCTTTTGCGCTGGCGAAAAGCCAATAAGATGGCCGATCTTGAACCGCAGTCGACTGAAATTAGTCCGAAAAATCAAACTTTTGGACTTTCGAGGTCCGAAATATCCGTCACGAATATGTACGCGCTTCTATGGGGTGACTGACGGTGCCTCATCGAGGTCCGAAATATCCTACAAGTCCGAATTACCTATCGGCTACTGCAGAAAAGTCAAAAGGTGTATGTACATACACATACATACACACGCTTAACACATATCTGAGTGTGTGCAGCAACTTCTTCAATCACTGTTCACCTAGGTTGTGCTCCATTTTTACATCACAGATTCTGAATCATAAGTAAAATGTACTGCACTGCTTGTAATCTGATGATTTGTTCACATAAGAGATTTGGAGACTAATTACTCAGCTTTTATGATTCATATCTTCGCTTGCAAGAAGTTCTGTACAAACCAACTGCGTAACTTGCTCCCTCTTTCATATGCACACATGCGCACACAATAAATTGTTAGATTAGTAAGATTCAGGACAACTTACATCAGCTTCTTTTCGTGGTCATCTTCGCTTGCAAGAGGCTCTGTGCAAACCAACCGAGTGATGTGAACTAGCAAAAAAGAACAAAGAAAACAGACTATCAATGAAACATATTTCATCTTGCACTATTACCTTTAATAGCACAGGAGTTGCCACAACTAAATGTACATATGACAAATAACATCTTTTCTAATGAAACCAACTGTCTTTGGTTTGCAGAGAAGACTCATGTCATCAGCAACTTCTCCTAGTATACAACAGCAGTTAACATCACTAATTAGCAACTTTTTCAAGAATTCACCTAATGGTCGAGATGTCAATTACACAGTTGTAATGAGCATGGTGAAACACTCAACTGAAATGTTTTCAAAACTCCTCATGCATCATGGAATAGGTGTCACTTCCCATTTTTGCTGCTGTGTGTACAAAATCAAAAGAAAAAGACCAAGAAGGCCAACAAAACACAAAGCACTTTGTGAAGAAATAAATTAGTGACAAGGTAAGCTACATTCTTTCAGAGCGCATATGTAACGGCAACAAACATAGGATGCATATATGTAACACAGCAGCAAATTTTTAATTTCACAAGCTTTCTTTCAGCATTTCAACTAAATGTGCCTCGGCAGTCCATGCAAGTTGCTAGCCTCTATTAATCAAGCACAATAAAAAAATACAGAGAACCAGGATACACCACTGGTAAAAACACTCTTGGTTTAATGCGTGTAAAGCCCACTGTTACCTTGATATTAGATGGGCAGTTATTTGACATAACTACAAAAACATAATGAAGCTGCTGGTACTTTTCAAATGAATGCTTTAGAGAGAGGCGGACAGGGGAATGTGAAGGACAAACTTTAGGCACAAGTACAGTATGGTTTTGTTCAAGTACTACCTAAGTGCAAGTCACTGAAAGGACAATGAATTCAACTTCTTAGGATTTTATTCCTTCAGTGCAGTAAATCCTTAACAGCCAAAGTAGTGGGTATGTGCATTATATTTGTTCATTACGCAAGAAAATATGACAATTTTCACTGTAGCCCAATGTTTTTCTCACTTCGTCCCATAATTACAATTACACATGCACAAATTGCTGAACTGTTCTGTATTGCACTATGCTTGTTTTATTGTATCAACCATCAAACAATTGCAGAGCATCATGTCATTTTACTTTTTTTAGCAAAATTGTTTGGCCCATTCCCCTAAATGCTAGAGCTCTTATGAATGCTGAAGGAACCTCCATAAATAAGCTCTTTATGACATGACCTCGGTTGATCCAAATTTCTTAACAAAACTTGAGCAGCACAGAAATAGGATGGAGAAAAAACAACAGACTACGCTGCTAGCATGTACCAATCAGCCTGCATCAACACTGTGTTAACGTACCGAGCACACGCAGCTTGTGACTGGGGCCAAGACGAGGCACAGTGCGGAGCATGCCCACAGCTTCACCCAGGGCAGGGCTTCGACTAAGGCACGGTGAAACGTGCATCTCCTGGGCTGAAGCTGAGGCCAGCTGGCTCATCACAGTTGCCACACGCTGTTCACCTGAGAGGTTTTCCAACCTGCAAGCATGCAACAAAAGCTCGATGGCGATTACAATGATGAGAGCCTTGCAATACTGCAACAGCAAGACCCGAAAGCTTTTCAATTTTGATATGAAAGAGTTAAGTGATCAAATCAATTGCTAGTTGGCCAGCACCCCATCCATTTACTCAGTTCTTGAAATTTTCCAACCTCATCAATCTATAGTATTAAACACGGGTATGGAGCATTTCGGGAGTTTTAAAAGGTTTTCAAGGTGGCACGTTTTTTTTTTTTTTGTGTCAGCACCTGCACGCTACACAGAACAGCAACTCTAGTCTCTCCACAGTCTACCACTGCACACAGGTATTGCAACCACCAAAACACGCTTTCCTAAAACTCCATTGACTTGGTGTGGCAGCAGTAATTCCTGATTGCTTTACATCCAATTCAATGCTATAGGAGTGTTCAAAATGAAAGATGAACCAGAGCATTATGGCTTCTTTGACTATTTTTATCTGGACTACTCTCATTTGCATTGTATACCTGTAAGTGTTCATAACTAGAAAAATGCAGAAGTTTGGCCAAGTTGCTTGATTTCAATATAACCAAAGTATGAAAGGCAAACGAGGTCAAACAGAGAAAGCAGAAATACAACACACTTTGCCAAGAAAGCCAGCACTCCATTTGTGCTTTGCTCAAACAATGTATGCAGCTCTTTGCTACTGTTTGGTTTTGTCTTATGCACTGCAATTATTTTGATGTAGCAACAGTCCAGCATTTTCAGTAAAAATTAAATTATCATGTTGAACATGTATTCATAAATGCGGTTTTAATCTACCTTTTTCACAAGATGTGGTGCCCTTCGGGAGGGGAGGGGAGGGGGGGGGGGGGCGTTGAGTGAAAATGACTCCTACCCAAAAAACTGGTTGAAAACAAACACACATGGATGCCACAGGTGTGATCCACTTGCACAAGGTGCCAATTGCGCATGTGAAGTGGCAGGTGCGTGCTTGACACCTGCTGCCATCTATCACTTGCAACTGACATCAGCATGAACTGCGGCGCATGCTAGAACCTGGCGGCTTGTTTTCCACCAGTGCAACTCGGAAGAGGGCACACAGGAAGCAGCGTGGGTGCATGGAGTGGCCGTGTAAGAGAGGCGGATTGAAAACCATATTTATGAAAATAGTGTCTCACTTTAGCTCCTCATGCTCTGAACACCACTGCTAGAGTTAGTTGACAAAACCATGGCAGCCAGTCACTTGGGTACTTGCAGGGTATCACCCCTAGAGATTAGGCAAATTTTAAAAAGAAAATGCCTTTAATTCACAGGCAAGTACCTCATAATGTCCATCAACATAATGAAAGATATAGCAGAGCAAAAGCATCTTTTCTTTTTTGTACCAGTTCTTGTGCTCAACCATCCATAAAATAAATGCAGTCACACTGGCTTAGCCCACAGGAATTGAAAACTATGTCTTGGGAATGCAAGCTGAGTATAATGCATGCCATGCTATGCAACTTACATAACTGTATAACTGCAATAAATCAGGCTGCAAATATATCTTCTTGGTGTTCCTTTCAGAACAGGATCTCTGAAGGCCACTTGAAAATGATAATTTACAACTGATGCTCATCCCACACAATGCCATGCAGTTTAAAGCCACACCTGACAGTCGCCAAAAGATGCGGCCACAGTGGCCAGGTGAAGTGGTCCTCTAGTACGCTGTAACAAACTTCTTGAGCCTCAGGGTCTTTTAGAGGCTCAAATGTCAGCCCCAGCAAAAACAGTGCAGTTTGGAGAACACTCTCCACATGAGCACAGGCCACAGATCGGTTGCTACTGCCACTTGTAGGCTCCCTGGGTGCTGCCATGGCTTCCACCAGATGACTCGCGTTGTCCAGAGCTTCAGCTATTTCTCGCTGCAAGGCCACACGCTCCTTAGCCAGCCACTGGCTCAAGGGATGCTTGGAGTCTCTGCAAGCAAAAGCCAATGCTGCATGCCTTCAACTGCTCCCAAAATATTTTACCTATCAAAATAAAGCATGCAGCAATTATTTTATAGCAACTACAAGTACTTATGCAAAATTCAGCCACTGGAGCTGGTATCAGGAAGCCTTCCCAGGAAACTAGTGCATGCAGATATAATGCTAATAGGTGGGCAAGTTGGTGAAAGTTCAGTATTAACCACAGTGCACGAAAGGCACGGGTGACACAAATGAAAAGAGACGGGTTTTGTGCTGTTGAAATGTGCCTGATGCCACCACTCGGACAGCAAGAGCTTTGCTGTCCTTTGGCCGTGCCCCTCTGAAGGTTCCTTGAAACCACAGACAGCCAGCACATCAGCTGGGACGAGCCCATGGCTCAGGTGCCAGGGCAGAGCTCTTGCTTTGCAGACACATTTGGCACTTACTGACACGACTCCTGGAATGGTTAGGTCAATGTTAGAAAAGCTATGCAAGCCCGAAGTACTAGAAAAAAAAAAAAACTTGCATTAATGCTGACAGTTGGGCAAGTTGATGAAGGTTCACAACAGTGCTTGTCCAGTCTTTTTGTTTGTGTCACATCTGCCCACTTTGTGCTCTTGTTAATAATGCATGCAGAATGCCATACATGCCAGCAAAACAAAACGTTGCTACAGCCTTTTACCCACACACAGATGCGTGGGTTAAAGGTAACCTCCCGAGAGAGAAACCAGAAAAAGAAACACTCATCATACATCTGTGCTTCACTTACCCAAGAATGTGCATCACAATGTGTCTGGCAGCTTTTGGATTCTTTGGGTGAGATTCCAGCATGTCTTGAAGAGCTGATGGCCACTCCTGGTGAAAAAAGTAAGAAAGGCTTAGGAAAGGTGAACAGTTTATAAACCTACAAAGAAGAAAAAATGAATTCTTTTAATGCATTTTTGTTGAGCTAGCACATGCCAAACCAAGCAGCAATTTTAAATTTTTTTGCAATCTGCCCTAGGCACCTATATTTTCCATAACACCCAATTACAGGATTTCAGAAATAAGACTTACCACTTTGTAGACACAAATAAAAACCTTCCAGCAGAGTAAGCCTGCAGAGGCAAGACACCATTTCTTGTCTACTTAAGTCAGGTGGACGCTTGCCCACATGGTGTTGCAACTGCAGCATGCCATGGCACACGCAACTGCAATGACACATCATGACATAAAAGTCCAGTGAGATGGGCAGCACGTGTGTTGCTTCTGCAGGCTTATTCCACAAGCTATTTACTTTTGGTTCTACTTCTACAAAACGGTCTGTCAAGAGAATCAGTACAGGCTAATATTTACCCTTAGCCATGAAAATCTTGGTAAAGGTGCAGTGAATTTATTTATGGCAAGTCAAGTTTACTGAACAACAATAATACAAGCAAAATTATTATTTGAGGTTACAATTGAAGAGAGAAAGCTAATTTCTTACAATTCAGTACACAGGACATGACATTTAACTTTTTATCCAAATGTACACATATTCATGCAACCTCTAAAGTGTGCTCTACCCTCTGTGTCTCACAGCCAGTTATGCATGCAGTGACACCATTTAAAATTGCACAGAACAGGACACATAAGATGTTTGGTTTGGTTTATGGGGGTTTAACGTCCCAAAGCGACTAAGGCTATGAGGGAGGCCGTAGTGAAGGGCTCCGGAAATTTCGACCACCTGGGATTCTTTTAGGTGCACTGACATCGCACAGCACACGGGCCTCTAGAATTTCGCCTCCATCGAAATTCGACCGCCACGGCCGGGATCGAACCCGCATCTTTCGGGCCGGCAGCCGAGCACCATAACCACTCAGCCACCGCGGCAGCTTGCATAAGATGTTTAAAAAGTTTTAAATGCTTTAGATGACCAATAAACACATGAGAAGATGCAGGGAAAAGACAGAGGTAAAAGCTCACACGCTTGCTTTCATACTGCAGAATTCTGGCAAAAAGCTCTTGCTGTCGCTTCTCTTCTGCCGTGACACACACTCCGGAGCCCTGCAGTTTCCTGTACAGCAAAAACAATGCATTGAGAAGCCCTGTACACAACCACCAGGATTAAAGGAACAGCAGCTCACCTTGCAGCCATTTCAGCTGTCTTCTTCTCTTGCTCTTGAAGGTCCTTCAGGTACTAAAGAAAAAAAATAACAAGCCGCACTTTACTCTGTGCACATGTCCCTCAGAGAGGCATGTGGACAAATCCCATGCAGCTCCAGCCACCGCAGCTTTCTGTGCCAAGCTTCTGACCCCCACTGGCAAGAGAGTAACAGTAGAGGGCCACGGTAGCAGCTGATATCGCTGGAGCTTATCAGAGTGTGCTTTTCTATTTTTATTGACACAGACAAACAATGAAAGGGGAATACAGCAGATAGTGTCTTCCTTCTTCTTTGCCAACTGAAACTTAAGGAAGAGCGAATTATCCTGGTTTGCTGATTAACCCAGTAATAAGGCCAATCTCTCAGTCTGATGACGTCAAAAACTAGACTTTACTTTTTCTTTGTAACTGCAGCTTGAAAGATACACACAACAGATATACATGACTGTGTACACAGAATACAAGGTTATCATGACAACTGATGTGCTCACCTCGGCCTGCTTTTTCCTCCCTGCCATTAGATTATCCATAAGCCGACGCTGAAGTTCAAGACGCTAGAAAATAAGAACAAAAAATCACCAAGATGTTTTTGCTGGCTTTTAATAGAAACTGCATGTATGAATAGAATTACTACCTACTATTTAATTCCAAGGAGGAAATAACATCCCTGCTGTACGGGAGCTCTACCACTCAAGCCCTAACGTGCTATGGTGAAAAGCTATAAGTCAAAATGCACCCTCACCCTCGATACATGCATCACATAACGGCATAGCTGGCATTTCTCAGCACTTAGCAAGGTGACCAAACAAAGAAAGCCTATTTTGTGTGTATTTTTCTTTTCTCATCTGAATAACCTGGTAAAAACGAGCATTTTCAAAGTACCTTCTGCAGTAAGAAAATTATTTTGACACACATACATACTACAATTGATTAGCCCCACTTTCATAGACTTGAATAAGCGTCTTCACAAAATGAGTTAGGTATACATGAAATAATGTTATGGCTATTCTGATATCATATTCAGGGTGTGCTAGATAACATAAGCAAAGGGTTTAAAAAGAAAACCCCACATGTACTACAAATAGCATTCATTAACTAAAAAGTTTGGGTTAACCGCAAACGCACACCCAGGTCAAGAACCAAGCAATACCAGATTTTGTTTGGCCACTGGGTCCACAGCTCTTTGAATAAGAGCCTGGTAACGTCGGCACACAGCTGTGTTTTCTTGCTCCATCTGCTCCATGGGGGACAACACCCTCCTGCATGCAAAACAGGAAAGTGGTTTTATAATGCTGCCTTTGTGCAGTACTATGGGACTAAGTATTTCTATTTGTATCTTAAATACAGTGCAGCATACAATAGGCATTTTGGAAACAACCTGCAGAAACAAGTGTGCAAACAAAGAAAGCAGGACCTAGCAGTTCTTTCAGATGGAAATTGCTCTCAATTCCTTGTGCATTACACAGATTAATTTTCTGCTGGAAAAGTCGACAATGCTCGTTTGGACCTTTTTTCTTTTCGTATGTTGCAGAGTGGTCCCTTCTGAACAGTAGTATCATTGCCAGCTCGCCCTAGCAGGCACCTGGTGGTTCGTGTGTTCATATTATCTGCCACACATTGACAAATTGTTTGTATTACCCAGAACCGCAACATACTGTACATAATGGACTCTGTCCGTGACATTTTAAACATTGGTATAATCACAAAATTCGGATAAACTGTAATCATATCATGAGATTCTGCTGTATTTACAAGGTGCCATCTACGAGGCGTGTTCGAGAATCTGTTAACTTAATTTGTATACACTGCTGAAACATAGGAATCTCGACTTAACGAAATTTGCAATGTAACAAATTTTTCTGCTGCAAGCAGAACTTTGTTATACCCAGGTGCGACTGTATTTCAACAACAAGGAGAAAAGCCTGCAGTGGTGCAATTGTTTTTTAACTGCAACCTCATTGTGAAAGTGCCTTCCAAAATATGAACAAAATATGCAATATTTAAAACGTGAACAGAGGCAAATTTTCAAAATACGGCATTTAGATGTTATCACAAACCAGATGCTGATGTGCTGCACCAAAATTGAAGCAGCCACACTGGCTATAACCACATGCACAAGGCCCAAACCCTGCGCCATGCGCACAAGGTCACAACAGTGCACTCCTCTGCGGTGCAATTTTTTTAACTGCAACCTCATTGTGAAAGTGCCTTCCAAAATATGAACAAAATATGCACTATTCAAAATGTGAGCAGATGCACGTTTTCAAAATACGGCATTTAGATGTTATCACAAACCAGATGCTGATGTGCTGCACCAAAATTGAAGCAGCCACACTGGCTATAACCACATGCGCAAGGCCCAAACCCTGCGCCATGCGCACAAGGTCACAACAGTGCACTCCTCTGCGGTGCAAATTTTTTTAAAGGGACACTGAGGAGAACTCTATCATTTTTTTTTGTCAGCAAAATCTGATAGTTCGGCATTTCATGGCTTTGTTGCCGCTTGTCCGGGCACGAAAGAAGCATTTATTTCAAAGAAATTTGGATTCGAAGATGAAAAAGTTTTTCCCGCCGCTCTGATTCAAACTCAGGGAACTCTTATGACGCCACGGCAACTCTTATGTCTCAGAACGGAGTGACGTGATACGCGACGTAAACGCAGACTCCGTGATTTCTGCCGGCTAGCGGTGTGGTGCGCAACCTTCCTTTGCCAGCCTCAGAGATTCGTGGCTTCCATGAAGTAAGGAAAATTCCTCCAATGTGGCGCCTCTTCTCCTAGGAAGTCATCACGCTTGTACTTGCGAGATTGGCCTGTGGCGGCGACACCTGTATTTTGGTTCTTGCTATTTTCTACATTACAAGAGCTTTGTTTTCAGTAAGAGTGGCGTTTTTGTGATCAGGAGGTGCTATTCTATCGATACAAGCCAACTTCAATTTCTCCTCAGTGTCCCTTTAACTGCAACCTCATTGTGAAAGTGCCTTCCAAAATATGAACAAAATATGCACTATTCAAAATGTTGTGAGCAGATGCACGTTTTCAAAATACGGCATTTAGATGTTATCACAAACCAGATGCAGATGTGCTGCACCAAAATTGAAGCAGCCACACTGGCCATAACAACATGCACAAGGCCCAAACCTTGCACCATGCGCACAAGGCCACAACAGTGCACTCCTCTGCGGGTTAATGTGCTTTGTTCAGAGGGTGAGAAGAGAGGTCAGTCAGATTAAAGGCAACTTTTTAAAAAAGTAAACATGTCACACATCAATATTTAACAACCTGAAACTTCCCAATGAAAATTTTCTTATATCTCTAGTATCAGTTGAAAAATGTATAACTTCTGCCAAAAAATGAGGTTGCTACAAAACTCCAGTTTGAATGAGGCAGCTTTCAATGATTCCCACAAAGTGTCCCTAGTCTTTTTTTTTTAACCTTTGGCTCATGAACGGCTGCTAATCTCTTCTAGCTGGTTGTCACGAAGTCGCAAAACACAATCTGTATACATTAAAAGGGGTACAAAAACAGCACAGCGACAGGTGCCAACTGTGGGGGGCGGGGGGTTGAAGGGCTCGAGCCTCCTTACCCCAAAATTTTTCTGGGGGACTTCTAAAAGCACTCCGCTGCTTTTAGAAGTAATTGTAGCTGCCAAAAACATCAGCACCGCGTCAAGCGCTGCTACATGTTGTGGATGAGGTAGGGAGAGCCTGCCGTCATTGCTGCCGGACATGGGCCTCTCCAGCCCCGCTATGGAGTTCGATCACGAATGCTTGGGCCAGCATTCCTGAGGAGCTCACCTGTAGTTATTTCAAGAAATGCTAGATATCAAACACGCGTGATGGTACCAAAGATGTGTTTCTATGGAAAAATATCTGACAAGGACTTCTTGGAAGTCAGCACATTCAATAACAGTAATCCCTAAGGCTCAGATTACGGACACTTCTGAAGCACGTGCACCAGCGTGTATGCCGGAACTGGTGTGCGAATGCTCACAGCGCAGGACGTGGCACCTCTGTACCTGCCGCTCGTGCTACATGCATCGTATTGACTATTGAGCTGACTGGCTTTCCTTACTCGCATTATACGCAGATGAAAACTTTTTGCCATTTTTGCTAGCCCCAAATTACACTTCGAATTATATGCGGGCCCGTATTTACGCGGGTCTTTATGGTAACCTGTCTATAACTCTGCCCATTGCTTTTCGCATGACGGGTGCCTCACACAACTAGTTTTGCTATCTTATCCTCCGTTCTTGAAGCTCAGTAAAGGCTTGCTCCTGGGGACTAGAAAGACATAGTGCAACCTGTCCTAGACAAAATACATCAAGAAGGTCGTCGCTGCAAATGCTATCTAAAAGGAATTCACGGACCTCATGGCATTATATAAAGATTACAACAGTTTCTTTAGAGATGGATCAAAAAGCCCTGAACATGTTGGCTATGTTGCCACAGAAGAGAGTTTACAATTGATCAGAAGAATAAACCCAATTGCACCTATTTTGCCTGCAGCACTTTTCAGGTTGCTAACAACTGTAAACCATATAGCCCAATGCAAACACAGAAAATCAGCCGTGTTTACAGACTCGCTCAGTTCTGCGTTAGCTCTGCACTGCGTCACTTCTTGGAAGCACCTGCTTGTTACCTTGTTATGTAGAAAGGTTATTCATGCCCAGAAAAGCAATCTAGTCATTGTATTCTGTTGGGTTCCAAGCCACGCTGGAATAGGCGGCAACGAAGCCAACCAAGCTACTAGTTTTCAGTTACTTTTGTTTATTTATTTATTCAGTATCTTATGAACTATAGGGTCATTCTTTTTTAGTTTTAGCATATTCTCTCAACTCGAGACAAATAAAACTGATGTTTACATATACAGCCTCTCCACCAGTATATATCTCTTGCCGAGGAGCAGGCTCATGGAAAGTGGGGGGGGGGAGAGGAACGAATGAAAAAGAGAGTGTGTTAATTGCACTTCACTTCCAACCTTGCCAGAGATATTTGGTACAAATGATAAGATGATGAGAAGATACTAGAGCAAAAGTTACAGTGAAACGCATGGGCTTCAAAAAACTGCCCAAAGTTGCCCTTTTAAAGCATCACCCACTAGAGTCAAGCCATACTAAGAACAGAGTGCAAAAGACACCTTTTCGCCTTGGTTTCCATGAAAGTACTGGATGCTACATCGAACATAGGATTGGACAGCAGTGCAGCATCGGAAGTGGTATCCGAGTTCAGCTGCTGGGGCAACTGGCGGGACAGAATCCGAGGAGCCACAAAAGCCACAGGTGGCAGGCCTGCCCCGCCAGTTATCTCAGGCGTACACGGTGCTTCCAATTCAACAATTGCAGGAGGACATGAATATGTCTCATTGCACTTTTCTTGTTCAGCATAGAACTGGTTCAGTGATGCACCTGAAAATGAGAGAGATGTTCGTGTCATGCAAACAGCACTGCCTGCTAATGAGCTACAACTTTAAAAACCTGAAACTAAGAATTAAACTAGTGACCCACTTAAAGGGGCTCCCTGGCATTTTTTCCCAAGGCTGTTTCACGCACTACAAAGGGCTGCGCCTCCATTGCCAAAATCAGTGCCAGAGCAATAACTCAAATAGGCATGCACTAATCAGTTATTCTATTAACGAAATTCAAAACAGAAGCAGATGAGAGACTCACATTTCACTAGCCTAATGGCAAAATGGGTTACTACTAATCAGTGTGATACCTTCCAGATGAGAACAGAACCTGGCATGCCAAGGTTGCTTCGCCAGGGTCATCACACAACCTGTGCCACAATGGCTGCTCTTTGAGACAGAGTCATTCCGAAACTCAGGTGTAATGGCACTACTGCCTGGTCAGGTGCAAACCCAATGGTGCTCTCTGATCCCTGCCTATAACCCAGTAGGTACAAGTACAGTTGGAAGGCTTTGTCTCCCCATCCCAACCTCCACCCTTCTTTCACTTTACCTGTTTTTGACTGTGAAGCCTATTGACATTTTTTTTATTTTACAGCACATGAACATGCATGCACAGCAATAATAATGATAAAAATGCAGGCCCTATTCTATTAAATAATATTTTTTTTCTCTGCTTTCTACATCACTTCAATTTAGTGTGAAACTCCCCAAATCAATACATAGTGATTTTACACACTTGAATTCAAGAACAAATGACGGTGCTAAAAGTCAACTATTCATGATAAAATTGTTCAGTGCAAAAAATCTACTGAAATTATGTCACATATAGCTGGAGCAGCATTAGTATTAACTAAAAGGGCGATATTTTAATAGCGAAAAAAGCATCCATAGCTGTGACAACGTTCAGAAAAGCTCCATGCATTGCACACAGTGTTGCAGACCAAGTTTTGCAGACCAAGTAAATATTTAAACATGAGGAAAGCTCTAACAACACCTTCAGAGCATTTACACATCAGGATCTCTCCATAATCCTAACTACTGTTGTGGCCAAATGAAACATGAACAGGATAACACAAACAAAAATGCAAGGCAAAAAACTCAGTTTATGGGTGTCATATAATTGTCTAGTTGGACTGTTCTCCTTGCCAGGATCTAACTATGCCATTAATTCCTCTTCACAAAATAAAAACTTCCCTGTTTTCATGTCCTCATTCAATACTTTCCTTTTAATGTTATTTGTCAATAGCAATAGATTGAGATAAAAAATAAATGTGCCAACAGGAAAAAGAGCTGCACTCACAGAATATATAATAAGATAAAAATAAAGCACATCTGTGCTAAACTGCTCCTGCAAGAACATCATGGACAGGCAGACAGTGGGCAGCTTTGCAGTTTGCAATGGATAACACACAACTTTTTTTATAATTAAAAGAATATCCAGAAACATGTCATATTATCAGAATGCAAGCAACAGTATTTCCCGAACTCGTCAATTTCATTTACCAATTGATATGGATGCATGAGACATACCTAATATTTTTTCCACTCTGTCTAGGCATTGCCTTGCCACTGAAATCACTTTTTTGGCATTGTTTACAGGCAATGGAGTCTCTGGCACACCTGTTTCAGAAAAAAAGAAATAATTTAGGAGAAACACAGGAAACTAATATGCTGTGCACTGAAGCAAGTCGCAAAGCCTCAATTTCAAACGTGAACAAAAAAATTGCCTAGCCAAGCTAACTTTTTTTTTTTCGAAACTATTTACCATGTTATGCGGTCTCGTGATCTACCCACACTTTGTTTACCCACAGTAGTTTACCAAATGGTGTCATTAGAGAATTAAATCCTCCTGAGGGATACACTGAATGTCCACTTATCAGAATAAAAAGATGCAAAACACGGAAAACAGGATAGTAGCTTTCATGGAAATTTCTTCTCATTTGAACCACATGAGCACTAAGTCTAACAAGAAGCACAAAAATTATTAAAAAAACCACATAATTTCAGAACCAGAAACTTCCCAGGTAAGTAAAGCTAGATTTTACCCCTAACTACTTGGCCAAAAGCTTGTCTGCAATAATGCCAGAAAGGCATTACAAAGAAAGTGTGCCCATTCTGACTAAAGTGAAGGGGACATCATTACATTCTGCATCAACAAAAGCCACATGCTATTGCTGGCTGCGGCATGTGCGCTCTTAGGTACAAAAAAAGACTGATAGCTAATGCTACGTTGCAGCCCTGCAGAGTCATTTTTGGAGTGGGCACCGAAGAAAAAATTGGCACAAAAGCAGTCATTCACTTAATTTGATCAGAAAATCAAAATTATAATGAGCAATGAACTCAGCGCACTACACACAAGCTGACAACACACTTCTGCAAAAAAAAAGTTTTGTGACAGCTAAATGTTCTTGCGGAAAATAGTCATGTAGTTGAATATCCATTTATAAACCTGTAGTTTATACCAAATGGTGACAATAAGCAAATTCAAAGTAGGAAAGAGATAAAAGTGTTTTATGTGTGTGTGAAAAGTTTACAGTTCCTGCTACACCTTCTGATGTGCAAGCCTTCGTTTCTCAGAGCAGTTTTTATTAACATTAGGCTATTCCATTTCCATTGCAAGGCAGCCATTTAACAAGATCCAATTAGATTTGGTTTGCCAGTAATATGCGTTATGTGGCTAGTTGGTCCATTCTCAAGAGTTCTTGTTAGAGCACACAAAGATAACAAAGGACGACGGTGGGTTTTGGCTTCCTGCCCAGCATGTGCCGATGTATCTGATCATCCTTCCTCCTTTTGGGTACATAGGTCACCTGCTTTTTTCGGAATAAAAGTTGCAAGCAGTGCCCTGTCCTGTCTTCCTCGTCCTTGACTGTGTAGTTTTTTTTTGCACTGAAAAGAACTTAAGACATTTGGTTTGTTTAGTTGGTTTTTGTGGCACACAAGCAGCCAAGGCTATCATGTGCCAAAAACAGGGCTACAAATGTCTACTGCTCTGCTAAAGGACTTGAAAGTCTTCAAATAAGTTATAGTTTATTATCCAAAAAAGGTTGCACACAAAATTAACAACAGTGCTGAAGGGCCTAACTTTCAAAATAACTAGCATTTTCTCAATCGTTAAGCCAGCTAGCTTCATTGTAACGCTGCGTGCCCATCGTAATCAAAGAACAGCCAATGTTTAAAACAGAATATACCCATGTAGTGAGTCAGCTAAAAGATTTAGAACATGCCAACGTGGTTTGTGTGATGACAGTGCATTTATCTGTCAAACACTAGAATTTGTGTTCAGCACTTCATGTGCACCTGACCGCCAACGATGCTATTTCTTGGGCAAGATGCAATGCGAGAAATGACCTCATTAAAAAGAAATGGGTATACGTGCGGTTGTATATGGTAAGCATCACTTACATGTGAAAGTCTTTGCACAGTGAGAGGCTGGCTAGAGTTACCTCCCAAAAGTGTGCACTACAGTTCAAACCTTCATTTTACAGAACCAGTTTTGAACATGCCATCTTTGTGGTTAAGAAAAAGTGTGAAGTATGACTCACAAATGCTTTCAGAATTTTGTCGACAACAAAACAGTTTGACAACATGTTGATAATTTTATGAAAGTAAGCATGAAGGCGGTTTCCTCTGCCTTAGATGACTGTCTAGGAAGCAGAATACTGAACAAAATATAAAGTCAAAATGAGATGGTTTTATGGGGTTTTAACGTTCCAAAGCGACTGAGGCTATGAGGGACACTGTAGCAGAAGACTCCAGAAAATTTCAACCACCTGAGGTTCTTTTACTTGCACTGACACTGCACAGTGCACAGGCCTCTAGCAGTTTTCCTTCATCAAAATGTGACTGTCACGGCTGGGATCGAACCTCTGTCTTTTCGGTCAGCAGCTGAACATCATAACCAATGAGCTACTGCAACGGCACTAAAATGAGAATACAGTGATGCATAGTGCCTGTATTATGCTCAAACTGTTTTTAAGTTCCACTCTCTGTAATTAAGTTTTGGACTGCACTATGTGTGCGTGTGTGTGTATGTGCATGCATGCGTGTGTGTGTGTTTGGTTTATTGGGGTTTAACGTTCCAAAGCAACTCGGGCTATGAGGGACGCATGCACGCACGCGCGCACACACTCTCTCTTTCTCTCACTACTGTCCCAGGTCTTGCACACACTAGAAGAATTTTAACAGCATTACTGCCACACTTACCATGGGCATCATAGTCTTTTAGAAGGCTGGCAGCAATAGCATCCAGACTCTTGAGGTAGTTCACATAGGCTTTCTAAAAATATAAAAGAAATGCTCCTACATCTTAGTCAAGAATGTGTGTGTGTGTGTGTATGTAGACAAGTTTTTACTATGATGATCAACTTTGCTTTCTGAACGCAAATGGCACCAGTGCATTTGTGCATTTGCATTTGTAACTAAATGCACTTCAACAAAATGCCTACATACCAAAAGTTCTTTCAACATGCAGATGCATATAACTAAATCTCAATACTGAACATACAGTATTTTTCCTACAAGGTCAGGAAAGCTTGGTTGGCTTTCAAATAAACTGAACTTGCAGGAAAGACCATAATGACCACCAGTAAAGCCAAATTGAGTTAACTTGTTCTAATGCTTTCCTGGATTGGTTTAGAAGAGACTGAATTTTTTAGCCTAGGGGAGCCTTAGTGGCTTTCAGAAAGTGCCAAGGAACCCCACATGTCTTGGCTTCCATCCGTTCCTGCTTAACGTGCATGCAGATGCAGACGCAAAGCCTCTTAAAAGATGCCCAAATTAAATAATATTGACTGAGTATAGTGGAACAGTCTGCTTCAAGCAATTACAGTATGATCAGTCCCACAATACAGCCCAGCCTACTTATAAGGGCTCGAGATATAATGAATGCTCGCTCATTACAAACGAGTGAAGTGCTAAATATATATTAGAGCAACAGCAATTTGTCTGATACAATGAACAACCGTGGCCTCACCACTCGGTTATAGCAAACGAGGAGGCACCGTAGACTCACCCTCGAAGTTGAAAAACACATCCTTCTGCCCGGAAAGAACATGTTAACCCAAAAATTAAGAAAAAGGCGGCACTGAAACCGCACAGGTAACCGCCGGCCAAATGCATGTTGATGGCCTATACGGTCAATCATTGCCTGCATGTGTGCCGGCTGGGCGAAGTATCTCAAATGGAAGCAGAAGCGCGGTGGATGTGGGATAGTGACAGCATTCAAGGCAAACCTATTGTGCATGGTCATGCATCAACTAATGGCAGCGATTTGAAAAGTCTGAACGCCTTGCACTCTGGTCTTCTGGTATGCACTACCTGGCGAGTCGGCTTCACCTTTTAAGCTGCTACAGCAAAACCTTGTTACGAGACACACTCAAGGAGCCCGGTAAAGATGTCTCTTGTAAACAAAAATTCTGAAAGCACCAAGGAGTAGAACGAGATCATCTTACTGGACATCAGCATATAAGTGCATTTAAACACATTAAAAGGAAATTTCTCAGAATGTAGAAGTCCTTCACAGTAGTTTTTTTTTTCACCGCAAATTGTATCAGCTTCCTTCCCAACTTTGAATATTAAATATTGCACCTGTTTTTTTGTTACAACTACATATTTCCCTCACTTCAACATGACTTTTAGACAATTGAGTTTGTGACATCAATACGAAACTACAGCGGATGAATCATCAAAAACAGAACTGTGTCATGGAAACATGACGATAGCTCCGGCGTCCAACTACCGGCATACAAAGCGACCAGTGCCATGGGCACTGTGACGGAAATCCAACTCAATGGTATTCTGTCACAGAGTCGGTGTGGGAGCATGACTGTGATTATAGAAGCAGAATGACAGAAATTTCGGTGCAATTAGACAACAGTCACAACCATGCAAGGCATGATATCTGGCTGTGGAACGGAACAGAATCAAACCAAGGGAATGAATAGTGAAGCACAAACAGGTTGGTACAACGTCTGCCACGGTGCACGAGTGTATCTGGGTTTTGTCTCATCTAGATAATGAAGAATTTACTCAAGGGACCTAAAAAGTTGCTCTTAGTAACAATGTCTCTTGCAACGAGATTTTACTGTGCCATGCGCAGGCAGAGCCAAATAGCAGACAGTGCAGTTGATATGATCTTTGCGCACATGTGCTAAGCTACTTTCGTGACTGCTGCAGGGATGATACACGACGATGTCAAAAACATGTATGATCAGATGCATATAGATTTGCGCCAACAAGTCGCTGATGCACAGCTGGCTGGATGTGGCCTCTGAAGACTACGTTCGTGTGAACATCACAAAGCTGTGTTCTGACGAAGCCGTTGTATGCAAAGTATGAGCAAACCACTACCACTAGGAATCTGGGTCTCCACTTATTACAAATATGAGATAGAACGAACGCAATCTGCGTGACTGTCAGGTTCATGATAAGTGGGCTTGACTGTAATGTCATTAGAATGGATGGCGACGGTGATAATGGCATGCATGAATTTAGGTGCCCAGGGAACCCAAGGGTTACACGGAATCCACTCTGAGAACCCCAGCTTCAAACACAAACACAAGCAAGTTTCCTGTGGCACTCATCTGAAAGAAATGTGGTAGTTTTATCATGCACTAGAGTAGGAATATATTATGCACAGTGTGACACAGACCCTCAGAGATATCTCTGTAGGCTAATATTAGAATTTTCTGAATGATAAACCCTACAGTAGTTGTCACCAATACAGGTGGATGCACCTGTGCTACAAAGCATCCCATAGTGGAGGACTCAAGCTTGATTAAAAATTAAAATTGGTTTTTAGGGAAAGGAAAAATGGCGCATTATCTGTCTCACATATCAGCTGACACCTGACCCCACTGTAAGGGAAGAAATAAAGGAGGGAGTGAAAGAAGAAAGCTTGATTTCAACAACCAGGAATTCTGTAATGTGCACAGATATCTCAGTGCATGGACATTCTGCAAACCACCACTGTCAAATAAGGACTGACTAAAAACAAAAGTTGGCACTCAGCAGCCCATGCAATGCCACAGCTAATGAGCTACAGCAGCAGAGAAAAAAAAAAATACAACTACATATTTAAAAAATGCAAGTGGAAACCAAGCAAAAAACATCTGGAACCCGAATGGAACCATTTGGTTCCATTGGTTCCAAATGCACTTTTGAAACTGCTAGCTACTGGGGGTAATTAACTCTCAGCAACAGGATGTCACACCTGTGTGGAATTTGGATCGAAGTTTACATTCTGTGCAAGCAATTAGCAATGTTACCCCATGTCAGCTCAATTAAGCTGCATGATCAACTGACATGCCTGCTGTAAGCGCATATGCCTGTAAACTGTTTGCAAAATGTACAAATTATAGATAAAAACTGAGGCACTTGGCTTCACCACTACTGAACGGTCTACAATGCTAAACAGTACATAATTCTTTCCACTGTCCAAACTGAATGTTTACCCTTTTGCAATGAATCAGCGGATCCTTTTTGAGCGCAGGGGCACCTCGGCAATGGATCGCACTTGCATCAATACGACTGTCACTCCAACACACTGCACTTGGTACACATATTGATAAGGCTGTGCACCTGTGAACATTTTATTTTTCATTAAATAAAAACAAATGTAGTTTTTACCAGCTAATAAAGCTCGCTTAAACGCCGTGATTTTTAAGGAGTGAAGATGCACATGCTTCCACTGACAAGCGGTCACGCAGACTCAAGTGTGCGCCTTTCGCGGAAATATCCTGGCATTAAATTCACGCCTGTAGTGGATAGCAAAACCAAGGGTTATACAGACGATGCACACAGGCACAGCTGTTCGCATCAATTTTACGAAGAGTGCAGGAAGTGCGATCGTTCTACGAACGTTTAAAACTACTCAAAATTTTACACTTTCGAATGCCACACGAACACACACGCCCGAATTTAGGAGTCTGCACAGCACCGAATTGAAAGTGTAGTACTATATGCCTCGGAGCCTACGACGCGTGCACGGATAACCTGGTTCAGCCGCTTACCTCATACTCATTTCGATCGTCTTGGCCAAGTGCCTGCGATACAAGTTGTAACACTAAGCTAAATCGATCACACATTATAGGTAAAGTGGCCTGCACGCCCGTGCGATTTTGCTGCGTACGCACAAACGAAACTGCGAGGGGGAAAAAAAGTGCAGCCGTGGATTGACGCCCTGCGGACGCACTCGAGTGACGCGAGGCGCAAGTCCAAAGGCCAGCAGCCGAGGTAGCCAGGTGTTGCCATATAACAAGCAACGACTCGACGCCCGATCGTCTGCCGCACGCGAGGACACCGCCCACGCGACGAAGCTGCAAAATCGCAAAATGCTAAAAACGCCGCCCGACGTCACAGGCGAAGAAACCACGGCAACAGCGCGCACATTGTACCTTGCTGCTTTTTCGCCAGACGTCGCCAGCAGACGGCTGCTAGTGATTGTAGGCCCTCAAATGCTGTGCAAAATAGAAAGCACATGCGAACTGAAGTCACTGCAAGTGCATCAGTGTTACGAGGATGAAACGGATCGAAGACTGGATAACCAGCACATGCCCATAGGCCACGACTCGGACGGACATGGGATGCTGGATAGCAGCGCTCGTGGCGACGCCCGAAGCAACGAATCACGGCAACGAAAACGGGCTCTGGACCAAGCCTCAGTGGGACGAAGGCAGCAACGGCGAAAAATGGCGGATAAATCTGAAGTAGGACTGGATGGCAAAACACTGCATTCACTTCGCGTCGTCGACCTTAGATCTGCGCTCGAGAAACGAGGACTACCGAAAAGCGGAAGCAAGAAGGATCTTGTTGAGCGGCTGAAGCTGGTAAGTCGCCTGGCCTCAGTCAGTAAAGCTGGCTTTCTGGCGCGCGAAAACTTGTGGCCGCGGAGGAGATCCTACGAAAGCAACGTCGTTGCTACGTGCGAGTGAACCCGACCCATCGCCGCTGCAGCAGTCGTTGCAGCCCCTTTGCTGGCATTCAACAGCGTATGTGTAAAACAGTTTGCCTCCAGTTCAGAAAAGCACGTGCAGTCAGCCTTTGTAAACAAACACACCAGCGCCTCTGAGAAGCATCACTCAGTTTAGTTTCGGTAACACCTGCATCCTGTGTGCTTTACCACGCGCTAGCTCGAAGCTCGCGAGTAGGGTATGGGAAAACGTAAGACGTCTCTGTGAATTTTAAAGTCGCTAAAAGATTGTTTCGCTGCGCTGTAATAGCGGGCGACTTTGAAAATGCAGCTGTAATTTTGTTAGCTGCGTAAACTAAACGTGTGTAACTTTAAACTTTGCGCGTTTTTTTTTTTTCAGCAACTTAAGATTGAAAAACTACACGAAGAGTCTGTAAAAGCTGAAGGTGAGTTCATATGCCCCAATACCTTAGAAACTTCCGTTCATGTAATCATGCTTTTAACACTTGGTTCCCTTACAGATCGTGTCCCCAACCTTGATGTAAGTGCGCAACTTCACGCATCACTAGATTGTACATTGATTTCGCCTAAAATGCTGTGAAGTACCTTAGATTAATATTGTGGCTTTCTTTAAAAAAAATCATGGTCTTGACAGATCTTGACAGGTATAGATTAAAAATGAGCTCATTAAAGGGCTATAACTCCCAATATGAAGTCTCGATCAGTAAAGATAGAGTATGCAGATTTTACCAAAAACAGAGCTCAGAAAAGGAAAAAATGTCAAGTGCCCATTGCAACTTGCTACACACTTTTAGAGCATTACGACTGATGACAATTCTGCACTTAGCAACTTTGACTGGTTTAACATCCCAAAGTGACTCAGGCTATGAGGGACTTTGAAGTTTTGTTCGGAATAACATTCTAGAGCCAGCTAGTAAGTGGTCAGGCAAAAGAAGTGGACAGCACAAAAAGCATGAAAATGATAGAAAAGATGGTCACAGTGGTGTCCCACATGTGGCTGGCTCCCTTGTGGCTCAAATTGGCGATGCCTTGCTGACATCACAAGTTCAGTGGCTATTTCAGCCAGTTGCAAGTTCTTTTAAGGAAAAAAAAACTTTCTGCTTTCTGCCTGAATGAATGAAATATTGCAATGAAGCCACCTTTTTTGACTGCACTAAAAAAAATAAAATGGTCATGAAGAAAGTTTATTTTGATAAGGCATAACCAGAAGAATGAAATTCTGTAGTCTCTCCAGAGTTGACAGTGAAGCAAATATAATTGCATATTTCATCAAGGGGACCTATTTCAAATTTGGAATGCTATGAACCCCCCCCACAAAAAAGTATGAAGTATAGAACTACAGACCAGCCAACCATTACTCTTTTAGCATTCTAGCCCCCTCTAAGAATGTGTGAGCTTGGCAGCAAGAAAATTGCAAGCATATCAGGCAAGCCAGTTATGAACAGTATGCATTCACATTACAAAAAAAAGCAAATGTCAAAATATAAAATTTTCCAAAATAACATGAAGAATTTCAAAAGGAGTACCCAATGGGGCTACTTTGAAATTTTAATCGTGAAAGACGCAGCTTGATGCTGCAAAAGCCCGCCACAAATTTGCTTTCTTTTAACCTTTAGCCAGGTAGTAATCACGCATGCCATCACTTTCTTGAACATACCTCATCAGGCTTGTGTAGTGTGCTTGAATGGTGTGCTGTGGGTCATGGAAAGCAACATCTCTAGCAGCTGGATTGCCGAGAAAGTGCTTCCGTTCAAATGCAGCTGACAATACACAAGTCCCACTAAGCACACAGCGAGCTCAGGCACTCTAGACAAGCCTGACTAGGTATGTATGTGGTGAGTCTACTTTGTCACTTGTTGCAGCTTCAAGATGAGCTGGCTGGACAGAATGACTTTGTCAGGCAGTACTTGGCAGCCCAACAGCAAACGTATGCCATGCAACTTAAGGAGCGCAGACTGGCTGAGAAGCGTAAGTGGATAACCTAGTCTGAATGCATGCATCCAAGCAGTACGAGGAACAAGCTTACTTTTGCTCGTGTTGTTAGCAGTGAAACTAAGCTTGCATCTCAGCATCTTTTTCTTTGTTAATTAAATGCGCTAATGTCATTGGTGTTTGAGGCATCAGGAGAAGAAACGGCAACTACAGTTGACGCTTTTCCTCTTTTTGCACTTTGTGATTTCTGTCATGAGGAATGTGTGCTTACCCACAGATAACTGTTTTCATTGGTAGTAGTAAATTGCAATCGCAATTAATAGGCTCCTGAAACTCGGCATGTTAACTGGGAGTGCAAGCTCCACCTGCTACTGATCATCAACTTGGACAGAGCGTTATTAGTATGTCAAGCATGACAACTGTGCAGCATAATTAGCTAGGTTGTTCAAGAACATCATCTGAAAACATACCATGGCCAGGCAGTTTTGCTGGAAGTACTGTGTTGCTGTACAGGTCTTAAATGCATTCAATGGCAAAGACAAACAAAAAGCCAAATGCCCAAAGCTGCTTCTAGCTTTCTGCATTCATAGCGCTTGCACATGTATAGCACAGCTTGTTTACACATTTTTAACTAGTGCCAAGACCAACAAATGCACTTTGCAGGTGTGTGGTGTAGCATGCATGTAGCAGGCGACCACGATACACTTTAGCAAGTGCAATACGCCTGCCACACAGGAAATTTAATACCATTTTCACCGCAGCAGTGGCCTAGTGGTTTGAGCATCCGCCTCGCATGCGGGAGGTGCGGGATTTAATCCCCAGTGCCGCCGGGTACCCACTGGTGATACAATGGATACAAGCTTCCCCTCCCTGGTGCTCTGCTTCTTTAGGGTGAAATGCTTGGGAAATGGGTTTTTGACCCCACCTTGTGCAATGAAATCTATCTTGTGCCATGGCGCTTTTTGGCCACAGCTGCCCTTGTGCCATAAAAATTCATCGTCATTTTCATCAAATGACATTAGTTCAATCTAATGCCATTTTTTTACGGTCTGCTACATGGCCAAAACTAATGACGTTTGCGATGCACAAAAAGTGGCACAGATAAAATATTTTAGTATGCACTTTGGTATTTGCGAAAGTTGAGTGAAAACAGCTTAAAATCTTTACTGAACTTTTGAATGCCTTGTAAGCAGCTTGCAAGCATATTTGCACATGACTAGCCATCACGAGCCAAGCAAAAGTCAAGCCAGCACTCGAGCGGCAGGACCTTGAGACAGACAGTGCATCGCATAAAGTTGATTTCCAATTACGGCAGTGTGACTTTATTGCTGACCTTCTGTTTACAGACAGCTGCTGCAATGTGACAAATGACACGGGCACACTTCAACGTCACCCTCGACACTGCCACTTCACAAGCATGCTCACACAATGGAGCATATAAACAAACATAGCCACCCAGCCATTTGGTTGGCTAGTAGCAAGAGTGCCCCTTTTACAACGCTGTTTGGCATGTTTCAAATGAATAACTGAATGACTACAAAATTCTATAGCCAAATTAATATTGCAGTGCCTCCGATGCTTTCGTAATTTATTTTGGATGGATATTCTCACCAAGTCTCTGGTGTCGAGATAGTACAGTTGCTCGGAGAGCACAGGCAAATGGGTTATACAAACTCATCCAATCCGCAATGTTTTCATTGAATGTCATGTGATGGGAATGACATTGAATTTGCCGTGTGGCAGAGGTATTAGAGGCATATTGCACAAATCTACATTGTGTGAATCTGTCGCACAAATGATTAGTTCTGTTATATTTTTCAGTGCTTAAGTAACGGAGCTCAGCATGAGGGCAGACAGGCACAACCATCAATAAAACATAGCTGGCAAAAAGAAAAGCACCACCACATAAACAAACATTGCAGAAATTAATTGCTGAAATATGGTTAAAAATTCTACCATTCATTAATTATTCTTCAGCAACATTATGAACTACAGTAACCTCGTTAGAAGTGTTCACAGTGAACATTTAATGGTGCGAGAGGAATAAAGAGCACGTAAACAGATCGACACATTTGTTCATACTTCTGTCTCCCAACAGCCTACATTTGTAAAAGAGCACTACTGAATGCAACTCATCTCCATAGTCACCTCAGCACAGTCATGTTTTCCTCACCTACTCAGTTACTTCACAGCTTCTGTTGCTACTACACATTAGTCATCTGCGTCATACATAATGCAGGCTGTGCAGTGCAAACAAAATATTTTAATTATAGCAGTGGTTTCAACATTCATTCACAATAGGGCAACATTTTAAAGTAGGATACAACTCAAGAAAGAAGCAGCTGATGCCCCTCAAAGGAGGCCCTCCAGCCAATGGTATCGATAAATTTTCATGACACCATGGTTAATCCGATTAAGCCATGGTTAATCCCCTTTCATCTGCAGTCACCTGCGATGTCCCGCTATTGGGTCCAAGGGGATTAACCACGATGTCGTGAGGATCGGTCCACGCCATTGGCTGGAGGGTTTCCTTTGAGGGGCATTTGCCACTTTGTTCTTGAGTTGTGCCCAACTATAGACTAACCTGGTGCTTTCTACTAGTTGGCGAAAGCAAGAAATAGCCCTACAAACAATACATTTGAATGGGTCTGGCTAAGATAGATCCTTGTTTAGCTGGTATTGGTGTTTATTTGATCAAATTTATACCGTACTGTACACACCATAGATCGTATTTTTTGCTCATTGCATGACTGACCACAGAATCTCACTTTTAATAAAAAACTTGTTCTCCTATTTATGAAAACTGCAAACATTTACTGGTAGGGCATTCAAAACTCCTGACATGCCAATGCCATCCATTCAGAGGGCCCTGCAAGCAAATTTGAAGAAGCTTTTTTGCTTTTGAAGGGATACTGAGGACAACACCTAATTATTGTTCCGAGTAATGCCTGGCTTATTCTGGCTATGCTGACATTTGTGCGGTAGCAGACGACACATTTATTGCCGAGAAAATTGAAAAATCTTCCCGCCACTCGATTCAAACTCGTCATATTCTTACCGAAAAAGGACAGGTTGCCACTGTTTTGAGGTGAGTAGGGGTGTAGCGTAACCCCTCGGACTCGTGCTAAAATCGGTGCCGACGCATACGTTTTGCTTGCAAAATCAGTCAGTGAGAGCGAAACCTGTATTTCCGTTCTTGATCTTTTCCAGCTTATAAAAAGGTCCGTGTTCAGTGCGAGCAGTCTCTTTGTAATTATAACACGGTACCCTGTGGATACAGGCCAACCTGTCTTTCTCAGTGTCCCTTTGATATGATAGTTAGTGCCACTCCACTGTTTCCTGAAATGAAAACTTATGTGGGGTGGGGGTGGGGGAGGGGGTGTCTGGTCTTGAAAACAAAATTTTATTAATGTAGTCACAATTATGAAATCTTCAGGCAACATGTATTTTTGTGCGCTGATTCTAAATATGTGATTTAATTTCATGTGAAACAATTTCTTGGGCACTTATATAATTTTTATGGAAGTATTTTGTGAAGAGACTTCAAGAAAATTTGCTGTGGGAAACTTGCTGAAATGTATGCCATTGGATTCTCTTGACACCAAGGAATGCAATAAAGGTAAAATTATCATCCTGGGTATCATAGAACTTGAGTTATAGAGGGTATTGAAGCTGCCACTTCAGAAACGGGAATACACAGTTTTTTTGGCATTCTGAAACAACAACTGCAAAACCCTACAACTTAAGTTCTACGATAGGCAGGAATACAATTTTACCCTTATTGCATTCCCCTATGTCACATTTCAGCGTTTCCCGCAGCAAAATTTCCTTGAAAGCTCTTCACAAAATACTTCCATAACAATTATGTAAGTGCTCAAGGAATTGTTTTACATGAAATTAAATGACATATTTAGAATCGTCACATAAAAATACATGTTCCCTGAAGATTTCTTAACTGTGTCTACATTAAATTTTTTTTTTTTTCAGGACCAGGCTCCCCTCTAACTCGAGCAGATAAAAATGTGTTCTTTAGTGCAACTGTGATGGTGTGGTAAATCACAATTGCTTTTGTAAAACATCAGCAGATGATATCTATTGTATATGAAGACTGCATTGCTGCTACCCACATATGTGCAGAGGCCTGCTGCAGTGCCCCAGAACAGATGGACAGTGAAGAGACCACATCAAGGCCAGTGGTTTTCAGCTCAACTGGGGACGAGGAGGGCATCCACCAAGAGTCCTGGGAAGATCCGTGTGAAGGCCGCACCTGCCCATCCTCCATAGACCCAGGAGGAGCTGCTGGCCACAGCCGGACTCAAAGCAAGCCACCAGTGGAAGCAGCAGATCCACCAGTGGAGACTTGCAGGAGCCGCCTACGTCATCGGAGACCATCTCCACCAGGCTCTGTCAAGAGGGGACGTATCAAGCCAGCAGGACTAGGGGAGCCAAACCAAAGTGCCCAGCCTGAGCCCAACATTTCAAGTGGTCAAAACGAACCCAGCTTGGATATCAAGGTGCAAAGGGTAGTAAGATCGCCTCGAAAAGGTGCTGTGGCACCTGCCATTTCTCCGCCACCAATTGAGGGGCATTATGGACAGCGGTACCCTTCCAGAAGAAAGAGACAGCAGTCTGCCAGTGAAGAAAGTGCAAAGGCTTTACAAAGACCTGATGAGCACACAGTAATTACCATCACTGGTGAGGAAGTTGAGCATCATGTGGCAATACACCCTGCGACACCATCTACCGTGCAGCACGATAGGAAAGAGTATGCAAGGGAAAAGCGTGCTCGGTTGGCAAGGCAACCCAAAGAGCTCGGAATTGGGCATAGAACACGGAGAGCAACTAACACAACACCTGCTACACCAGTGACCTTGAGTAAAGACACCACTAATGAAGCAAGCAGCCTGACATACTGCAGTGAGAAATCCTCAAATAGACCAACTTCACCTCAGTGTTCCTCATCAAGAGTTGCAGAGTTGAACTATCAAGGGACCAGCAACCTTGTTCAGTGCCCTGTGGTAGAAGGAAGTGAGGAAAGGGGAAAGCCCTTGCGCATGCTTATAACAAGGACTGGTACAACAAAAAGCGGCATTTCCTGCAGCCGTGTAAATATGCAAAGTGAACTACTTTCAGAAAATGCCGCTAAAGCCCACCCAAACACCCTTTTTACTCAAGTGCCTTGTGATGCGCTAAGTGGATCAACATTACAATCATCTGTAACTAAAGACATCAAACAAGACCAAAAAATAACACCCAGCTCAAGCAGCTTGCCATCGGCTCAAGTTGCGGATGACCTTCATGAAACACTGAACAAATTACACATAACGACAGAGGCAACTGACTGCAAAGAAAACATCTCAGTGCAGCGTGGTGCGCTGCCAATGCAAGAAACTGAAGACATTGTACCTAATTCTGCTGAACTAGCCCCGAATGACGAAACCTTAATATACGGCTCCACTTTTAGAAAATGCACTATAAACACTGGGAAAGTTGCTGCATTTCAAAAGAAGGAAAGTGTTCAGCTGACAGTCGCTGCTACTCAGGAAGTTGAAGTAATGGCTGCAGAACGAGATCTGAATGCCTCTCCAACATCTCCTTCTGAAGGGCACAATGTTATTTGCACTGACAGCATCACGGCAGATACATCCACCATTTTTGCGCGACCATCTCCACGTAAATCCCCGACAGCCACAGAAATGACAAGCGGTGTAACACACACTAACTCGGTCTTAAAAAATGACTCTGCTATTGAATGTGCTGCAGACACCAAGGATACTGCCACATCGTCAGTAGAGAAAGAGTGTATCCACCCAGCAGCTATTACTGCACAAGAAGCAGAACTAGCAGTCCTACAACAAGAAGAGTTGAATGTCTCCCCAATATCTGCTGATGGAGGTAATGCCACTGGCACAGGCAACATTACAGCAGATACATCCACCAGCCCTTCACGGCCATCTGTACGGAGGTCACTGACAGCTGCAGAAACAACAAATGCTGTACAATCTATTCTTCAAACAACAGAAGAAATATTGGTGAGAAGTGAACACTGTCATGATGTCCTTGATGCTGAACCCAACTTAATTGATGAAGATGAAGTTGGTAGTGCTACTGACAGCCTTCTAAAAGAAATGAGCATTGGCGCTGAAGATGGCAATGATCTTCAGTTCACCACCACATGCCTGGAGACACCAGAACAAGTGAACACCGACGACATGAGTATGACAGGAAGAGAAGCAGAAGAAGCGGCAGTAGCAGCATCATCCTCAACCACAACAGCTCTATACGGAAGTGACAGTAGTGGGAACAGAAGCAATGCTATAGAAGACACAAAAACTCCGAAGTCGCCTGACAACACACTATGCTTCCAAAGAGAGCCAGGTCCATATAAAACACCCAGTTGTGTACCACCCACAGGAAAAATTGAAAACACCAGCATGCCTCACAAAGACGAACTTTTTGGTCAAGAAAGGCCACCAGAAGTGTCACTTCTGCGAGCAAGGAATTTGGTACAAGAAGCAGAAGTAAAGAAATTCAGTTATTTACAAAGCTCTGATGCTACAGGCTTTGTTTTGGAGGCCAATGCAACCGAATCCTGTTCAAGCTTAAAGGAAAGCACTTCCCAGCAAAATGCTTCTGAAGAAAGTATTTCAGAAAAAAGCATGAGCACAGCCTCTGCAACAGACTCCTTAGTAGTTATAGATTCTGCGAAACTATTTGAAGACACAAGCCGTATGGTCTCCAGTGGAGCTTCAGTACATACTGAAAAAAGGAAACCAATGGGTGGCACTGATTGCTTGGAACATGCAGCCTGTACATTAGAGGACCAAGGACTGCCTCCTGCCCAGAAGGCAAAAGAACAAGGAACATCTGCCAAAAGTTCACTTCTAGACACACCTGCTGCTTTACCTACCATGGCTGAATCTAAGGTGTGCCTGCCTGAAGGTCAACAAGCTATAGAGCAATTTGACACCGGGTGGACACAGAAGAGGAAACTGCGTTCAGATTGTCCTGCATCTGCATCTGAATCCAGAACAGCACTGGAAGCTATTCAGAATATATCACCTTTCAAAGTAGAAGTGGGGCTCTCAAGCAACCAGCCACCTTCAGACTATCCTAATGCTGACACGGCATGTGGCACTACCGCATTTTCTTTGAAAGGTTTGCAAGAAATGCACAACTTATGTGCAGATGCAGCAAAGAAAGATGCTCCTTTAGAAATACGAAGTGCTACATTGCACTTGAATAACACTGAGGTGACAAACTCAGAAAAGCTTTCTTCTGATGATGCGGCAAAATCGGCGGTGGCAGCGGAAACATCTTTACATGATGAGGACAGGCTCTGTCACAGCGGAGGAAAGCAGCCAGCCAAGAATGCAGAAGCAGTGGTAAAATTTCCCTGCACTGATACACACGTGACAGCAAGATATGAAGGTTGTTCAACTTGTGCCACAGAGCCCAGGAAAGACACACGAGTGGATACTCCTGCTCTTGCTCTGGAGCAATCAGCACTGCTCTGCAATAAACAAGATGCACACACAGACACCAGCCTACATCATGGCATAAACGACCAAAAGCTGCCCATGGAAGCTGATGCAGTAGAAGTACCATCACCAAGCGGCAGTGAAAGCATTGAATCCAATGGCCGATGCTTCAATAACTCAAAAGAACCGTCATCGCTGAAAAAAAAAAAGGATTTAAATGAATGCATTCAAGAGAGCACAGCCGAAACAGAAGCAGCCTCGGAAGCCTTTCCTTCAGTTTCCACAGGAGACTTACAAGTGAAAGATGAAGATTCGCTTGAAAGTTCAAAACTGCCAGAATGTAAGGAAGACGTTGGGCATGAGATACCTGAAAAGGCAGCAGTAGTAGAAGAAGGAGCGGAAAGTAAGTTCTGCAATGTTGTTGGAACATCAGATGACAAGTACCCTGACAAAAGTGGAATATGTTCACTCGCCTTGCCACAAGATACTGAAAAACAAGGTAAAATTCCGCGAGAAGCCACTACTTTGGACCACAAAATACTTCTAAAGCAGGAAAAACCAAAAGATAAGACTGCGATAGCCACATATAATTCAAGCCATGAAGCTGATCATGCCAGATCCGAGTACACTCAAATTCTTGATAAATATGACCCAGAATTCTCTCCAGCTTTGGCACACAACAGAGACGCCTATGTGAAGCTGGACAACTTGCATTGCACTTCAAACACAAGTGTTTCAGATCGTGCAGTCACAAGTTCAATGCCAATGATCACTACATCAGTGGCCCAAGTGGATTTGTCAGCAGAGTGCTCTGCCTCCGTATTATATGATGAAACCACAACACCTCATGAGTCAGATGCTGGCTTTAGAGTCGCAGAGCACCAACAGCAGTGTCAAGGCACTTCAAGTTTCGGAAGCTGCGATTCAACAACTGAGTCTTACACAGCATCACAGCAATCCAGGGCTACATCGCCCTCACAAATTAAACAATTGGTGGACACCTGTAATAGCACTAATGCAGTACTAAGAACATCAGAAATAGCAGAAAACTCTGGCGATATTGTTCCAGCACCTGACAGCACAGGGATAGAGGGCAGTCCACTACAACATGCAGGTTTTGCCGACAGCTGTGCAAATGCAGTCAGCCCAGCATGCTTACATTCAGCATCAAGCATCCAAGGCACCAATAGACCGACTGTTGACATTACACCCTGTTCACAAGCCGTGGAATCTGCTGCACCTTGTCAGTTCTCCCCACCACATACAGTAACAAATATGCCTAGAAGCGCTACAGCAGTACAATATGCGCAAGAAGACTCTCAAGTGCTGACAACTCCAGACAGAGGAGCTGTACCAAAACAAGAAAGTGTGGCTGCTTCTGTAAACAGCAATGAAGGGACTGTACACAACTCTCCTTTGGAACCACAAGTAGGTTTTGCAGGTGCACTTGGCAACTGTGGTGCTGTAGGGAGCACGTTTCAGGAAGAGAATCTCAGCAGTGCAAAAAAATCTAATTTATGCCTCGATGAAGATAATTTTGCTAGTACTGGGCAGAAAGTCCCTGTGATTACAGAAGTGAAAGAAGACCTAAAACGTTCTTTAGAAAGAGATAAACAGAGTCCCCTTCCAGTGCACAATATTTCCTGTGAATCATATGCTGCAAAACTGAAAGAGGCAGCTAGTGATGGGGCAAAAGAAGTATTCTTTGGTGTTGTGTCAGATGAACATGAATATGATGGCAAGGGAATCAAATGTGAACCAACAGCCAACACCCAGATGAATATAAGACATAGTGTCAAGGACAATGCCTCAACACATTCTCCAAAGGTAACAACTACAAGCGATGATGGTACCACGAATGAACCACCTTTAGAAAGGGAGGAAAGTGATCCTTTTCAAGCTGTAAAAGAACACGCAGTTGTTAACAGCAGTGAAAACAAACAAGTGAAGAGTAATGGTAGCCACCTCAGCACTGCAGCATGTGAACATCAGGTTTTCACTGAGCCTGTAATTATGGTCAATACCGTACATGAAATTGCTGCACCATCACAAGATCTTTTACAGAGATCTGTGGACAGTTTTCTACCTGAACACTCAAAAAACCTTAAAGCTAGTGGTCAAGAAAGTATAAGGGAATGTGAGAATACAAAAGATTGCACATTTCAAATTTTGTCATCAAAGCTAATCAGCATGTCAAATGAAGAAACGATGTGTGCAACTGGATTTAGCAACACAGCTGTGGACACCAGTCAAGCAATCCGTGAAGCGGTCAAAATAGGAATCCCTCTCGGTAATGCATGTAAAAATGATGATGCTTCAGCACATTTGCATTCAGCTGTTCCAGAAGATGAAAACAGGTGTGAAGAGATTGAAACAACTGCAGAAGTTTCACAGCTGATGGAAATAAAGCACAGCCATAGAAACCCAATGAATGTGATGACCACTGGTGAAGCTACATTTGGACTCTGCACTGAAGACTGCACTGGTTTCCATTCAATAACGAAGGCATGTTCTTCTCAGCCAAGGTTAACTCTGAGGCATCTTGCAGAAGATGAACTGCCTGAACCAAGCAAAATAGAAGCCAGCAGAAGTGCATTTGTTCTTAAGAACGGGGACAGCCAGAGGACTGCCGGTGAACTAAGCTGTGCAGACATTCCTGACGACAAAATATGTCTCGAAAGCCCTCCGAGAACGCAACCATCTCTTGCAACGGGAGCAGTTCAAAGAATTCTCGCCAGTGAATGCGCACTAAATTTACAACACGAAGACGTTTCCATTACCAAACAAGTGGTGGACAAATGCATTTCGAAAACGGCAGACAGCGATTTCACCTCTCATGAGCACAGTTGCACAGAAGTTACGAACAGCTCAGTTGATAACGTCAGTGCTAAAATGAGCAGTACCGATCATTGTGCAGTGTTAACTGCTGAAGATTCGGCACACGGAATACGGAAGATGCGGGATACGGAATGTGAAACAGGCGTGCCATCTGTCAATACGAGTACAGGAATTCACTCGGGCATATTCTGCCTTGACAGCGAAGGGGCAAGAGAAGAGACAGGTGAACTTAAAGGATGCAATTTAAGTGCACCAGGATTACGAGCAGACGACATGGTAGTTGACGCTGCTGCAACGCGCACTATGGAGATTCGAAGCAGAGTTGAGCCACAAGAGGACGATGCATCGTCACATACTAATGCTGCACCGAGTTCACTGACTGGTTCCACTGAAACCTCAGCGTGCTCGGAAAGCACCGCCGACAGGCTGAGTAACTGTGGCGTCTATGAGCCTTGCAGACAAGAGGTGTCCAACCCCTTCCGACAGTACAGTGGCACGCTTCCCACTAGCACGTGTCTTCTTCAGTGCGACACAGTAAGTATACACCGTACGCTACTTTTCATTACCTCCGATCTAGTTCAGGTGAACGCAAATGCTTCTGTAAGTAGTCTTGGCTAGGCTACCTACAAGGGCATATTGAACGCGTTGCTAAATTCAGATTAGCGGAATACTCACAGATTTTAAGAGCGCTTGCTCAACGTTTCTGTTGCTGTAACCAGTGGGCAGCACGTGCCTCGTGAGAGCGGTCTATCGTTGTTGTTGTCGTTCATGCTTCACGCAAAACGCGTTCTTCTTAGTACACTCATCGTTCTTTTCACTACCGTCACTTATGCGGCGTTCCTCGCTTCTAGAGAACGCTGTTCTTGATCGAATCTCGTTTACAGCCGCGTTGAAATCTCCCTCACAAAAAGGTCATGCACCGATTTCAGGGAGAGGTCTGTTGTTGCGCTAAGAAAAAAAAGTTCCGAGTATTGCGTCGGCGCTGCAGTATGGTCGCTTGTGTTGAGCATGTAGGCGACTGAAGTGTTGCTTAGGTGGCGCCACACGATGTATTGCCACATTAGGGTGGCTAGACTGGGAAGGCGTGAAGATCGCGGCGCTTTCCCTCGGCCGCGCGTGACCCCTCTGCGCACCGATGCCGTCAGGGGGAATGCGGCGCTGCAGCTAGCGGCGCGGTAAGCTCAGCCGCTCAGCCGCGTCGGCCTTGCACACGTCGTTGCAGTTTTAGTCTTTCAGTTTTTGCACACGTCGTTGCAGTTTTAGTCAGTCCTGTTCGTTTCGTCGCCTGTATTGGAGTGTCTATAGCAGCGTTTTTTTATGCGAGGGCGAGATGCCTTCAACAGCAAAAGTGGCTGCGGAAAAAGTGGATGTGGCTGTAGGCCATCACAGCTGTACGTTGAGCGACAAAGCGTGCGCGGCTGATATATTACATTGCAGGCTATGTGGCTAAGAAGGGTGTTTTGACAACTCATTGTGAAGCCTGCAGAAGCTCCAGGGACTCCGGAACAGAAGGGGGGGGGGGGGGGGGGACGGTTGCCCCCCAGCATTTCTCCAGAGGGGGCAGCGCCCCCCCCCCCCCCCCCACGTCTCCAACTTCTTGCACTCAGATGCGATTTCTGACAAATACTTCAATTTAAGGACGTCATAAATGTAAAGAACAGTGAGGCTGAGCTCGTTCGCTTCATACCCAGCCTTAAAACGTTTAATATCAGCAACCTAAACCAATCATGTCCCAGCAGAAATGGTTAATTGACTGAGCTCTGTTCATGAGCATGACTACTAGCATTGAACAGGTATGAACAAACTTTTTTAATGCAGTCGATCACTCCTCATCTGTACATTTTTATATATATGTAAACTTGCCCATTTCAATTCAGGTTTTATATGCATTACAAATATACTTTTGAACAGCGAAATATGATAATATTAACAAAAACGAAATAAAATAATTAAAGATTTAAATAAAAGATGGAATAAACAGACAAACAACTAAAAAACTCGAAGACCTGCCCACCACTCGAAAAAAAAAAAAAACTTCCGGAGTCCCAGCAGAACAGCATGTCTCTGTGATAAAGTCAGCCTACCCAAAAAACTTCCAGCTGAGGCAACTAACGAGTTGGACCCTGGGGGCCTTTTACATTCGTCAGTCTCATTTTACGATCTTGTCAACGTCCTGGAAAACAAACTTGCGTTCAGCCAAGCGCTCTTGCATGCCGAAGCTGCGGCAGAGATTCTACAGTCAATTGGTGATGTGCCAAAAATTGGTTGTTCTGAGCATTCTGTTGCGCTGACAGCATCAGGTGTACGTTTTTATTGCCTGACAAGTATTGAGCTCTTGCTTAAGGGTATGAGGATAGTGAGAAGAAACGGAAAACACTGAAACCTTGTGTGTTGTAGATCAAATTCTGCAAAAGTCCCCCCCCCCCCCGCCCCCGAGGTGAAAATTTGTTAATAGGATTCTGCTTTCTAATGGTTTCATCTGGTCCCAGAAGGAAGCCGTAGATCTGGTTTGCTGCTGGTTGAAATGGTCCCTGTAGGGCACCGAATGGTGTTTTACTTGTATCTACTGGTCCCAGAAGGAAGCCTTCTGGTTTTGAGCTGGGGTCTGCTGGTCCCAGAAGAGAGCCAATTCTGGTTTGCTGCTTGTTGAAATGGGGCCTTCAGTTGTAAATCAACAATTTCATGGCCAGATGTGTTGCTTCACTGTCTAGAATCGTCGGAGATTGCTAACAGCTTACATGAGCGTCAAGATGGCATACATGCTACAGGCGGCGACAAAAACTCGTTTGTGTGTGTTCGGGCGGCGCTCGGATACTGATCCGGAGTTCCCGGGTTCGAACCCGACCGCGGCGGCCGCGTTTTTATGGAAGCAAAACGCTAAGGCGCCCGTGTGCTGTGCGATGTCAGTGCACGTTAAAGATCCCCAGGTGGTCGAAACTATTGCGGAGCCCTCCACTACGGCACCTTTCTTCCTTTGTTCTTTCACTCCATCCTTTATCCCTTCCCTTACGGTGCGGTTCAGGTGTACAACGATATATGAGACAGATACTGCGCCATTTCCTTTCCCCCAATTATTATTATTATTATTATTATTATTATTATTATTATTATTATTATTATTATTATTATTGGGGCGCTTTCAACCAATGCGACTGCAGTTGCGAGGTCCTACGGCACGCGGTACAACGTGCTCTTCTCGCCGTAGTGGCTGCGTTTCGATAGCGGCGCAACGCACAGAGTCAGTGCACATTAAAGAAACCCAGGTGGTTGAAATCATTCCGAAACCTTCCACTACGGCGTCGCTCACGTCCTGGGCATCGTCTCGAAATGAGCACGCACAATACGCGCTTCAGTCCAGCTGCGCAACGCAAACTGCGCTTGTGAAGCAGCATATTTCACGGGAATAATGATGCGAGTTCACGAAACATTATTTTATGGTAAAGATTCATTCTTTGACACTCGCAGAAAACTCGGGATTAGCGAAACGGCCTCATTTTCGCCTCAGTGGTAAAAATTTAGCCTACGCGATGCGCTCATTTCGGCTGCGCGCCTTACCGCGCCTCTGCTGTCAGCGCCGCCACACGGCATCGGCGCGCTGCGGGGCCATGCTTCCCCGGCCGGTTTTCACACCTGCATTTTGGTTTTCTGCATATGCGGCTTGGCCAACTCGGCGCTGTGCATTGGTTAGGCTAAGTTGTCGCGGCGGCTCTAGCGTGTGTATGAGCTTTGCTTGTGTGCCTTTTACTTGAAGCGGAAAGAGTAAGTGTTTCAGCTTTCTTGAGGGCTGCATGCTCGATGTTTTTGTGGAACTGATTTTTCTTTTCATCGTGTGAATTCAAGAGCATTTGTGCCGGGAGCCTGCTTCGTCTTTGGTTTTCTTTCCTGGGGTAATCAACTTGTTAATTTAAAAGCTGGACACCTTTGGTATAACATCTCGGAGGCTGAAGGTGTGATTGAGTTGTACTGCACTATTAGCAGCGCATGTAGAGTAATAACAGCAATTAATAGAGCACTGTCAGTATCGTTCGTGTCTAATTGGACGGACGGCGTCCTTACTAGGCCTACCGCTTATTTGTATTTTTTGTGGCTTCGTTGGCTGTTTAATGCGGCTTGCCGCTGTTAAATCGCATGAGCGGATTAATTTTTCGGTAAGAAGATGTATGTATAGGGAGCATCCACTGCTTGGTTCTCTTGGCTTTGGCCAGCTTTGGCCAGGCTTAGCTTTGGCCATCGTGTACTTTTAGGGCCGACATGGTGTGATCAAGATTTTACCTGTGCGTATTACACAGGAATCGAAGTGGGAAGCAGACGTGATCCCAAGTGGGGAAATAACGCATATTTGTCGCGCGCTGCTTCATGCACGCGTCATAATGCGTTCCAACGCGCCGTTTCCCGTTCATCTGACGCCAGTTTGCTGGTTTTTCGAGTAATTACTGGTTATAACGACAGCTTTGTTGGGCTTTCAATCCGTTACCCTGATCGCTCCCTTTCCATTATCATTCGTAAGTGCGCAGCACCTATAGAACGTTAGCGCAGTAGTTAGCGTTTGCAGCCGTTATAGGTTTGTGAAGTGCATTTTCTCCTTGTATGTTTCTTGTTCCTTGCGTAGCGTGTTGCGATGAGCTTTGCAGTAAATCTGTGCATCAATATTTATATAGTGTAGGCAGAAAATGCGATCTGCTTAGTAGCAACAAGTGTGATCTGACCCAGCTTGTTGCTGTCAGCACTTGCATTTTGCATCGGCTGCTTTTCGTTTTGGAAAAGTTGCATGGGCTGAATTTTCATCTTTGGAGTAGTAAGTGTAAAGAAAAATGCTTGAAGCACATGTGATGTCAATTTTGTAATGCATAAAATTGATTTTTTTTATTAATTGATTGCAAGGCCCAGTGATGATTTTGTTAAGGAAGCAAGCTTTGCACCTGAATGAATTAACTTGATAGGATGAGTGCGAGGCACTGTCTGGCACATTCCAACAGTCGTCTAAACATACTTGTGGTGAATAAGCACTAGTAGAGGGCACAGACTTTAAAGTTCGTCATTTCGGTCCACTTATCTCAAACTATTATTTACAAAAGTTGATGCAATTTCTCATACATGCATCTTGTAATGCATGGTACAGTCGTCAGCACGCCTGTCTATAGCGCTCGAATGCTGCCCTGTCGCACAAAGGAAGGGAGATTTTTAAGGAGTACATAGTTTTAGAGAGACTGCTTGCATAGGCTCAGAATTTGCCCTGGTAGTTGCTTTGTATCGGCAATAGATGAGCTGAGTAAAGATTTCAGTTTGTGTTTGTTCCACAGCACGCTGCTCCAGCGCTCTGACAGGCTTGATGATTACTGTACAGACAAGGTGCTTAGTGCTTACCGCCAAGTGCTGGGTTGTGAGAATAAATCACGGCTCTAACTTGTTTTATTACTAGTGTATAGAAAATCTCTGAAGCAGTGGAAGTAGTTGTGGTAAAAAGTGTCAGTGCAGCTGAGGTGCACTATGCACAATTCTGTTGCTCACTGTGTGGTCTTCTGAAACTGGAGATTCACAATCTCAGAAGTAGGCCATGATCTCCAAGCAGTAAATGGTTTGTGCTAATGTCACAGCACCTGCTGTGTTATCAAATTGGAAGCGCAGCTAGCACCTGCACATTTCCATGATATGGTGGCTCAGTGGTTATGGCGCTCGACTGGTGACCCGAAAGACTGGTTCGATCCCATTCACGGCAGTTGAATTTCGATGGAGGCGAAATTCTAAAGGCCTGTGTACTGTGCGATGTCAGTGCATGTTAAAGAATCCCAGGTGGTCGAAATTTCCGAAGCCCTTCTCTACGGCGTCCCTTATAGCCTGAGTCGCTTTGGGACCCATAAACCATTTTCATGATCTGCTTATTACCACATGGCCCGTTGAAACAGCGACAATATTCAGGCTTCTCCTCACTACGTCTGAGCAGTGCAGAGAAAATCGGGATGGCATCATTGTCAAAATTTTAAATTTTCGTTGCCTTCACCCACATGCTACCGTGGGTCGCCCGACGCCGCCAGGCAGCATGGTTTTTACCTTCAATGGCATTGGCTTTCTTCCTTCAAGCAACCGTTCCTTCGCTGATAACGTAGTGTTTTGCATACATGGCATCATCATTACGGCCCCTGCCCGGAACTGTGTACTGCAGATGTGATTTCATTCGCTATTACGTCACTATTTCAAATGCTAGCGCAAAAAGACTTCGCATTCTTTAGTTGCAAGTTTCACAAATTCCCCTTAAAACCTCATCAGTTTCCCTTTAACTTCATCATTCCACCTGAGCCTCTTTATTCCTTGCATTCACTCTTGTATTCCTTGCATTCACTCAGCCGCTCCAGGAGACTGCTTACCCGTTCTGTGCATTACGTGCCCTGCCCCAAGTCCATTTCCTCCTCTTGATTTTGTCTAGAATATCAGCGTTTTCTGTCAGCAGACTTCTCATAAAAAATTAAGTCAGATTTTGTCTGGTCATATGGTCAAGTGCGTGAAGTGCTCAGCTACATGGAGGGCTGTCGTTTGTTCGAATTCTAATGGTAATTTTCTTTTTTGCTACTTTTATTTTACAGAAGGAAATGCTAGCCTGTAAGTTCCTAGTTCTGAATTTTTTTTTTCCAAGTCATGCTTTACCATCCCAGCATTTTGGTTTGTCATGTCCAATGCCACACTGGGCCACGAATCACACATGGAACTAGGACACTGGCTCCCACTAGTGCTTGGTTTTGCAGTAGGTTCCTGCAAGCCAAAAAGAATGCAATGCACATACACACACAGACAGAGCTTCTAAAGCATGCAGCAACGAAGCCTATGGAATTGCGAGCAAAGTCCTTGCCTCAATCTTTATTGGCACACATCGGGGGAGGCAGGCATGGGACATGCCTTGTTACATATGTAGAAGCACCTGGCTGCTAAAAAAGCGTTCGCTCTCACAACACATGAACAATATATGATTTTAAACTGCATGTGCCCAGTGACTTCTGCTTCAACAATCTCAGGAAGGGTGCACTGAAGGCTTCTGAAAAAAGGAAAATGCTAAAAATTTTTCCAGCACCTCAGCCTAGCGTCCAGCAGACACAAGGCAGGCTTGCCTCTCTGACGTCAGTGGTCAGATGTTGCCTGACCAGCAAGCTGTTTGCAAAACAAGCGAAAGAAATTTCAGTTTTTAAGCAAGTTGCACTGAATGAACTTGTATTTAGCAGAATTGTAATTTGGCTTGTGGGTAATATAGTGCAATGAGTAGTTTTGTGTTCAAAAATTGGGTGTCATGGCCCCTTTGACACTTCTTGGGCATGGAAATTGTATTGTTGCTCAAAAGGCAGTTGTGCCTGCTTGGTTAAAGTTATTACTTTTTTCTTTTGTTACTGGTACAGTGCACTATATAACTTCTCATATTGTATTTAATGGCAAGACAGCTATGCATGTAGTAGTCTATGCCATGAATGAATGGATGTGTTCGTTCACAGCATCCCTATCGTGGTGCCAACTGCTGTATTTATTCACGTATTGGTTGATATGTCACATACATCGACCGCCAAATTTGGCAGCCAGAAAAATAAAAGGTGGAATGGTGTATAAGTTCTGTAGACACCTCAATGCTGACGCTGTATGTTAGCAGTAGGAATCCTCCATAGTGCACCTAAAGCTTGAGATTGTTATTGCACAAGAAAAAGCACTCCTCGCAGTTTTCAGCAACATAGAACTCAATGGTGCAGCAGAGAAATTGTTTTTTTCGATGAGGTCACATTTGGCACAGTGACAGCACCACACAGCAGTGTTCCATGCTTATCGTGATACCACCTTTATCTGAGATCCTTGTGTGGTTCTGTTGAAAGACAAGGTATGCCTGAAACTTTTGTGCGGTAATGGTAGCAACTACCACACTTTGTGAAAGTTCAAAGGCATTTGTAAGGCAATTCTGCAGTAGCATTGTCGGCATCATTCTCCAATATCCTTTTCTGTGTTGTATCTGGATTTGTGGCTTACCAAAGCCATGATTTGCGTATTGGTCGACCCCCATGTTTGGAGAGCGCAATTCTGAATAAAGAGGTCGATATATATGCAAGTAAATATAGTAGCGACTGCTCAGGGCTCCCATGTGCTTACTGTGCTTTGTTTTATGAAAACACCAAGCATCCATGCTTAGATAGCAGTTTGTACTGCATGCGACAGGAGGTAGTTGGTAGACAGTGCACTGTATACCACTTAATGCATCTATGTTCCTGTGCAAAAGGCAGCCAGCAAAAGTAGGCTATTTGCGCTGGCTACTTTTGCACCCCATCATTCAGCATGTCTGGGAAAATGTTGTGAAGCTAAGTTGTTGCCTTCTCAAAATTAAGTCAGAAGCACGACACTTTTTTTATCATGCTTGTTGCACCAATGGGGCACCATCTCAGATTCAGCATTGCTTTAAAGTAAGAGCATTGAAAATATTCACAGCTGGTGACTCCGGGAAACAAGCTGAACAGTATAACATATTCTGCAGGGTGATTCCAGAGAGCTCTAAAGCTGTCTGATCGGTTTTTTAATTTGCCTCATTATTTTATATGTTATGCACACATTATTCAGTAGGCCAGTAGTGAGTTTAGTTATGTGAAAGTGTTAATATTTCAGGAGGCAAAAAAAATTATGAACAATGCCTTGGCAGAGGCAGTGTTTTCGTGCCCAGCTATTTCGCAACTTTGCAATGATTTAGAGATGAGTCAAGATCAGAGTTGTACGTAATTGATTACTTGTAATTAATTACATTTTAGTGCAATTTCGGAATCAGTTGATTACTTTTTAAATCGGTAACGTTTTTGGTAATTCAGTTATTGCTTTTCTGTGATTGGTTACCGGTAATCAATTACTTCTTTGCTAAAAAAGCCTGCCGGGATGAAGCATCCTTGACGATGTAATTAAATAGTTTGGCCACGCACGAAGGTGCGCATGGCTACGTGACGTGTTGCGCTTTCCACGGTATTCGTTCCTGGTGTAGCTGGCGCCATCAGTGGATGCTTCCTGCTATACATCGGGCCTAGATAATGCGTTTTAATAAAAAAATCTGCTTTTTCGTTGAACTCTTAGAAACTGTGCAAAGATGGTGTGGACGATGAGGAGGAATACTTGCAAGACGGGCACTTGCTACTAACTGATTCATTTAGCTTCAAAGGCACATATTTTATAGGTACAACCATCACCCATGCACAACGTCTATCACACGATCAAGCTATAATCCATATTTTTCTGTACAGTAATTGCTTACTAACAGCACACGCCACAGTTCTACACAGCAAAAAAACAAGAAGGTTGATGTAAAACTGGCTTATAACCAGGAATAAACAACAAATAACCTGTGTTTATCAACATAGAATCATATTCTCTTAGCCAGACTGTGTGAAAAGAGAAAAAGGGAAATGGTGAAAACAAGGAACCAGTGTAGACAAAACCATTCGTAGCAAAGCAGTGTCAAGCTAAAAAGACATCCCAGTCAAAGCGTAATCACGACCCATCAAAATCACAGAAAAGACTGCAGGAATCACCTTCCACAAAAAAACAGCCTACACGTGTACATCCAGAAATCGCAGCTCTTTATCAAGGAGTGAAACTAAGGGTGTGCTGACACACTTCTTTCCCGCTTTAGAAGTAAGGAAAGCTTGGATTATCTCTGGCTCTACTTTGTCTGACTTATGCAAGAAACTTGGTTTTCTTGAAGAGTGGCATACAGCCACAGCTGTTACGATGGTATGCCGCCAGATTTATTTTTATGCTCAAGTTGTGTTCTAAGGCCTTATTTTTATAGCATCTTCTCGTTTTTCTATTGTAAACACTATTGCAGGTGAGGGGTAGCTTATAGATAAGTTTGCTCCTGCATTTTGTGTACTTGGTGACGTGCTATTCAGAACATGACTTGTGCTTTCGATCACCAAGCATTGCACGGACCTTGCCAGATTTGTACGGGGCAGAGAAAACCACGTTGATCTGTTATCTATTTGCCATCTTCTTAATATTGTGCTACAGCCCGTGGAAATACGGAAAAATGTGGCTCGCTTCGTGCTTCGCTTTTCTGTCACTGTTTCTTAGCAGGCTTTCACAATGCTGGAAATAAATGTACTTGGATAACCAGCACTAATTAGGCAAGCCACTTGGTCATTGAAGCTTTGACTCAAAAGGTGCGGACAAGATTTATTGAGAGCTGGCTGAAGATTAGTACTACAGTATTTCCTGCTCAATTTAATCCAAACTCCAGAATATTTAATCTGAGTGCCATTCAATTTAATCCAGGTGCCACAGAAATTAATCAAAGCACCAAAGCATTTAATCAAATGCCAGTGAATTTAATCCTCATCCATTCTCACACTAGACCGCTCAAACTTAAGACGTGGTCTACAAATCCCAGACGCGTTATCGATGAGTTGTTACTGACGAAGCATTAGGCACCCAATGAGCAAGTAATAATAAGTTTTTTTAATCATAACAAATAAGGGCCGGGTATTTATACCACCCACCACATCAACCGAAGTACAGGGTGAACGCAAAGCATATTGCAGATATGCATCCCCAGTGCCCTGCAACTCGCATCATCATGTCACACCTTTATTATCCCACTAAGGAGATGACTAAGATAAACTCCCTATGATCAGCCAATAGTTCACTCACATGACTTCGCATGACTTGCAACATGACATCCCACATTCTCAATCAAAGTCATGAGGGGTATGGAACGAAACGCTACGTCGAATGTAGTGACGCTATCACTTCCACACACCTTTAGCTAGCACATCCAATGTGTTCCTACATGGCACTAATAAACTCCACAAAGATGTGCAATTCTTCCCGCCAAATAAAGTCACGTGACTTTCAGCAAAGGGGAGGTACTTTCGCGACCCAACAACATTGGTATCGGATTTCCCTGGACAATACCGCTGTCCTTTGCACTCAGTTATTTCGTTGCGTCCACTCTCCGGTCTCACACGACTTGCAGTATCATGCATCACATCAAGTCGCTATTGCAATGTTATCGCTAACTCTATAAACGCTTTCGCTGCGTCATTACAAATGAGGTCACAAGGAGCGAATTTCATCATGACGGGACATTATGGAACCCTGCAGTGATGGGTATCAAACCAATTGGTTTTTCCTGTCTAATAAGGCTGTCGTGAATATGATACATTTTCCCCGAGTCATCATCCGTGGTCACGTGACTTGCAGTACCACGATTCACGGCAGGTCACTTTGACAACCCTATGAAGTTGGGTGTCAAACCAACCGTTTTTCCTCGTGTAATAAGGCTATCATGAAGATTATACATTTTCCCTGTGTCATCATCGCGGGTCACGGGACTTGCAGTATCGTGCATCACGACAAGTCTCTTTGGCAACTCTGATGTTGGGTGTCAAACCAATCGGTTTTACTAGTGTAATAAGGCTGTCGTGAAGATAATACATTTTCGCAGAGTTCTACAGTGGTCACGTGACTTGGAGGATCGTGAATTATGACACTCCACTTTGGCAACCCTATGAAGTTTGGTATGAAACGTATAGGTTTTCCTAGTGCAATAAGTCTGCCGTGAAGATTCATTTTCGACGAGTCATCATCCATGGTCACATGACTTGGAGGATCGTGAATCACAAGGCGTCACTTTGACAACATTATGATGTTGGGTATCAAACCAATAGGTTTTCCTAGCATAATAAGGCTGTCGTGAAGAATATACATTTTCCCCGAGTCATCCGTGGTCATGTGACTTGGAGGATCGTGAATCACGACACGTCATTTTCACAACCCTATGATGTTGGGTATCAAACCAAACGGTTTTCCTGGCGTAATAAGGATGTCGTGAATGATACATTTTCGCCGAGTCATCATCCGTGGTCAAATGACTTGCAGTACCACGCTTCATGACACGCACGCAACTTTGGCAACCCTATGAAGTTGGGTATCGAACCAATTGATTTTACTTCCCGAATAAGTCTGTCTTGAAGACTACATTTTCACCCAAGTCATCATGCTGGGTCATGTGACTTGGAGTATCGTGAATCGCGACACATCACTTTGGCAATCCTGTGAGGTTGGGTTTCAAACGAATAGGTTTTCCCAGTGTAATAAGGCTGTTGAGAAGATGATACATTTTCACGAGTCAGCATCCGGGGTCACGTGACTTGCAGTATCATGTATCACCAGGGTTCCATCCCCAGTGCCGCTAGGTACCCACCGGTGATACCATGGGTACAGGCTTTTCCCTGGCCTGGTGCTCCGCTAGTAACGGGTGAAATGCTTGAAAAATGGGTGTTGATCCCACCTTGAGTAATCGAAAAATACCTTGTGCTATGGCGCTGTTTGGCCCTAGGCGCCCTTGCGCGATAAAAATTCATAATAATCAGTATCATGCATCACGACAAATTCCTTTGGCAACCCTCCAATGTTGAGCGCTGTGGGTACTGAATAAATGAAATGAATGAATCAAACATATCGGTTTTTCGTGTGGAATACGACTATTGCTACGTCTAAACACTTTCGCTTCGGCATTACGAGCTGGGACATCACATGGAGCAACTTTGATCCTGACAGGACATTATTCCGACCTTGCAGTGGTGGGCATTAGACTTCGGTTTTCCGAGTCTTATAAGGTTGTCGTGAAGATTATACATTGTCGCCGAGCCGTCATCCGGGGTCACGTGACTTGCAGTATCATGAATCACGATAGCTCACTTTGGCAACCCTGT